>NC_018317.1:95284-176757 GCF_000234665.1 Leishmania mexicana MHOM/GT/2001/U1103
GCGTCACGAGATAGATGAGCAGGGCAACGACAATGGACGATGGAGGGGAGGGGCATGTAAATGAACGAGTCGCTACATTTGACTAGGTCGCGGGACGTATGGAGCTGAGCGTGTACACGTGCTGCGTCGCTCACTTAGGGCCAGAAAGTCCCTCGTGTAGTGTTATGCATCGTCTGCATGCCTCGTGGAGTTTCCGCGGCAGCGGCGGGCCGGTGCGTCGTGTATCGTGCGAATCGCCGACGACGCCGAAGAAGGAGGAGTTGCGTCCCCGTCGCTCACTGTGTCATCTTCCACGGTATCGTCCGTACTCGTTGTGCCAGATGACGAGGAGCATCGCTGTCGCTTGCGTCGTGAGGAAGCCGTGGCTTTTCGTGCAGCACGCGCACCCCTTGCGGCCTTAGCTCGACCAGACACCGGTACAGCACGAGTTGGAGTGGACTGTCTAATTTCGTATGCACTCTCTTCCATCAGGGCAACCTCTAGCTCGACGCTCAGCGCGTGCCACGCAGCCTCCTCTACATCCCTTGAAGGGTGTGTTGTCGGCGACGCCCTTAAGGCAGGCTCCAAGATTCTCAAAAGCCGCTCCACGCGCTCTGTCAGATGGGCTGTCGCCGCGCTGTTCGCAAGGCTTCGGCGCAGTGCAGGCGCAGCGCTGTGGTGTGCTGCAGCAGTGGCGAGACCGCAGTTTGATCGGTTGCGGTGGCGCATGAGCGTCGCAGAAGTCGCATGGTACTCAAATCCAAGACTGCGACGGAGGTAATGAAGCAGCACGGCGCCAACAGCCTTCCACCGCATGAGCGCGCTAGCGCTTGCATCGGCGCGCGATGGTGGTTCAGTCGACGCCTCCTTGTCCCTCAGCCAGTCCAATGCTGCCTGCCCGTTTAAGTCGAAGCCGGTGCGGGCCTGCTGCAGCAGATGCACCACGTCGCTCTCATGCAGGAACGGCAACGTCGCAAGCGCCAGCGTCAAGTGACAGAGAAAGAGAAACGGGTGGAAAAGGCCGAAGAGGACAGACGGCGATGAGGACGCGGCCAGAGTGGCGGCAGCGTCGGTAATCTGCCGCGCATGTTCCTCGCACCACCACCGCGCCTTATCATCTTGGTAGAAAAAACGCACAAGGGTGGTGATCATGCTGTCGCGCAGCCGCTTGTGCAGTAGCGTGTACACGGAACTGTGGACACTGCACCCGCTCAGTACATCACCGGCGCCGTCATCGGCAGCAGTAGCCGTAGTCGCGGCAAGCGGTTTACCGGGCAACACCGCGCTGCGCAGAAGGTTCGCGCCGCACGTGTGGTGCAGACAAAACGCAAGCACAACACCCCGCCCGACCGACGCCCCCACAACCTCCTCATGGCGCTCACAGTGGATGGTGAGACTGGCCCCCGCCTGCTGCCGCAGCGGCCCATGTACGTCCGCGGCGAGGGCAACGATAGCCTGCATGTACTTATCAGGCGGGAGTAGCCCCCCGTGCGCGGCTTGCAGAAACAATCGCAGACAGAGCGAGCGTACTTGAGCGTTCGGGGTGCCGCAGCTGAGCCGCGCGATGTCGCCGTGAAACTGCTGAAAGATCCATGTTGCCATACCGCTATTAAAGTCCTCCGTGTGTGCTCCACCCGGTGAGTGCGGCGGCGGGGCTCCCTTCGCGTTGGTTCTCGCCTTCATCTGCTTGGGCACGTCGACAGCGGCGGCGGCCCGCTTATGGCATGTGCGCTTGGCGCGGCCACCAGGCGGTGGCGCCTCAAGCCTGTCGCTGCCGTCACTCCTTTCCTGGCTCCCACTCGAAGTGTCGCTGGCGTCGCCGCCGCCGCTGGAGCCGAGGATGAGTGCCATCGTGCCCAGGTGGGTGGCCTTTCGCGCTGCCGCTTCCACCCGCTGATCCTCCTCTTTGAGAAAGTCAGAGAGCAAGGAGAGGCCTTGCAGCTGAAAGCTCATGTCGTGTGAGCGAAGTGCGTCGCGAATGTGTCCCTCAGCGCGGAGGAGGTACGTCGTGGGATCCAGCATGCACAATGATGCAACAACGCGCAGGGCGATCAGGGCAACGCCCTTTTGCGTGACCGGGCTGCCACAGCTTCCTAAGACGTCCTCCAGGAGCTGGTACGTGTTAGCCATGATACCGGGGCCCGCGATGAGCGCATTCAACGCTGTTGCACCTGCGTCATGACCGCCCAGCGACTCCTCCATCAAGGCCGGGTGCGGTGGGTGCTGCTTCCAGCCCGGATACATGCGCAAAAACTCGGACAGGAGAAAGAGGAAGCGCTGCGTGTAGGCGACACTCTGCGGCTGCGTGGCCAAGCTCGGCAACAGCCCTCGCACACGGGTGTAGTAGGTGTTCATGAGCGAGTAGCAGAGTTGCAAGTACGGCACGTTGACCTGTCCGGAGAGATGATGCTTGGCGCCGCACGTGATGAGGGCGCTCAGGGTACCGCAGGAGGCGACGATCACGCGCTGCTGATACGGCCCCACGTACTTGGATAGCAGCGCTGTTAAGCAGCGTGCGAGCTGGTCGAGGGAGATGAGGGGCAGCCGAGGGACCTTCAGAACGGCGTGCAAGGTTTGACACATGTGCAGCAGAGCCCCGCCCAGAGCCTCCGGCGCCTTGACGAGTGGCGATGTGGGAGGCGGGGGGTAGGCAATGGACTGCACCAGGACTTCGGCCAGCGGCTGCACCCACTCCCCGCGGGCCTGCGCGAGTGCCCGCAGCGTGGCGAGGCACGACACGGCGTCCTCGGTAGAGTGAAAGCAGCTGTACCGCGTCCACAGCGACCGCGCTGCGCAGCGCATGACGTGGAGCAGCCGGGCCCCGTCGATATGGTAGCCGCGCGGGCGACGACGCGCTGCAGCCGCAGTCGCAGCAGTGGCGGTCGACGAAGAAGTCTCGCGTGCCGGATCGTATGCGGCTACGTATGCGTGCATGCCCTGTAGCACCTGCACGAGTGGGTGGTCCTCGCCGAGATCGTGCGGGTAGTCTGGCGCCGCAATCACCACCAGAGCAACGAGCTCCTTTGCCAGCTGCGCGTGTGCGCCGGTGAGGGAGCCCTCGGCGTCACCTAGCGTCACCACCCAGCGGCGCAGAAAGTGCTTCACCACCTCCTTCTGATGCCTCTGCGCCTCGGCCTCGTCGGAGGAGGCGAGTTGCAGTAGCTTGTGTTGAATGAAGAACAGCAGCGGCGCACCGTGCGGGGTGGCGAAAAGGCACTGGTAAGCGTCATCTGTCAGGAATGCGTCGAGGGCGGCGATGGTGCGCGACACCACGGTGGCGCTCTTGTCGTTGAGGAGGTAGAGGAGGCTGCTCACTACCTCCGCAGTGACCCCGTCAGCTGTTGCAGAGAAGTGGTCGGCCGAAGCCGACTCGCCCTCAGTTGCGGTGACGGTCGCGCCATTCAGCATTGTAAGAAGAAGGGGCACGATAGACTCCCGCACTCGCGCACTGTCGTCCTGCACGCACTGCCGTGCCACAGGCCACAGATAGCAATGGAGCGGCGGGTGCGCCGCGGAAAGGCGGGCGAGGTGGCCAAGTGCTCTCTTCTGTACCACGTCCGACACCGGTATCGCGACACCCTGTGCGTCTTTGAGGTGAAAGATGGAGAGCAGCATCGACACCAGGGTTTGCCGTGTGCGCAGGCTGAGCATAGAGTTGCTGAACTGCGTGCTGATGGCCTGCGTCCACGTACACACTTCGCTCCAGTTGGCCGGTGCGTCCCCAGCGCCGGGGGGGCGCTCCCACCGCAGAAGTGAGTTAAGCGCGGCCTGCGAAATCCATTCCTGATCGGCATCCTGCAGCGAAGCCCACGTTGTGAGTTGCGCCGCGCGCACGTGAAACCACACTGCAGCGTAATCGGCCGCGGTGGACGGATTCGTGATGAGCTGCGATTCCGCCACGTAGACAGATGTCATGATCCCAAGAAGGCAGCTGTCCGCAGTACTAAAGCGCGACGTCGCTCCCTTGCCTCCTCCACCACACATGCGCTCCCAAGCCTGCTGGTCCCCAGCGGCAAGTTGTGCGGGAACGGGTGCACGCAAGATATGCTGAAGCGCCATGCGAGCCGCCGCCTGGCTTGTGCTGGTCGAGTCCCCAAGTCGCCCCACCTCCGTCAAGATGGCCGCCGGCACAGAGAACTGCTTCTCATCAAAGAGCCTCAGAGCTACGTGCGCCACCACATCCAATGCCAGCGGCCGCAGCGCCTCGGCGGATGCCGTCGTGGCAGACTCGGCGCTGAGGCATAGCTGCGTCAGCGAGTGCACGAAACTGCGGAGCAGTACATCTGCACCTGGCCACTCCGGCACCCCGAGAAGATCCGTCAGGTCCTCCGCCACGCGCACTGCCGCCGCCCACGCTGCCGTGTCCTCGACCCGGTCCCCCTCTGAAGCGCGCCGCAACAGCAGCTCATGCACAAACGTGTTGGCCCACAAGCTGCACTGACGCTGCAGCGTCTCCACAGTGGCCAGATCGCCTCCTTTGCTTGAGATGACCAACGACTGCGCACCTGCCAGCATGGTAACCGTGAGGGGCAGCACAGTGCGTCTGGCGTAGTTCACGCGATAGGTCCGGTGCGCCAGCCACGCGGAAGACGTGGGTAGACGCTGGAAGAACACCTCCACTAAGCGCTGCCTCTCCACCTGGAGTGAGTTCCAGATGCACCGATACAGATGCACCGCGCTGTCGATGATGTACGTACTGTAGAGAAGGTGCACCTCCTTGCTGCAGCTGCGCGTCACGTGAAAGAGACACTGGTAGCACAGCTCCTCAAGACGGTAAACATCGGTATCTGGCACAAGCTGCAATGTGTGGTGGCACAGCATGACGGCGAAGCCGCGCAGGCACCCCCGCAGGTGCTCTAGCCAGGGGAGCAGACTCGATGCGGCACAACTGCCACCCGCTCCGCTACCTCTCCCAGGCACTGACGACGAGTGCCGCTCTTGCTTGTCTCCTGCCTCGGCGCTAACCTCGACAGCAGCCGCGTCTGCTGATTGCTGCACTTGCACGATCAACCCCGCCACATCACGAATGACCCGCGCGAACGTGTCGACCGTACGTCCTACGAGTCCCGCGGGCACTGCCTCGGTAGGGAAGCGCGGGTGCGCTAAGCACTGGCAGCAAAGCCACGCGCGCGCAGACCACAGCGACCCTTGCAGACCAGAGTTGGAGGAGGACACCGCCGCTGCGGTCTCGGCCTCAGTGCACGATGCGGTGAGTGCCGACAAGCAGGCGGTCACCTGCGCACATGGGATATCATCGAAAGGGCGCACTTGAAGAGGCAGCCAGGAAACGAAATGAAGGAGCAGTGCCGCATCACAGGCAACAGTGCTGCTGGCACTATCACCAGCGACCTGCCGCACAAAGTCCGCAAAGGTGATAGAGCTTGCATCGGCGTGCTCCCTGCCCCTCAAGGACGTCTCCAGTGCCGCCAGGCTTGCAGACTCTGGAGCCGTGCGCGGCCTGTAGCTCGTCCCCACCCCAGTAGTGGTCGAAGTGGACGCGGCCATCCCACTCGCCCGTTGCCGCCCACTGGTAGGGATCGATGGTGCGCCGCCGGCTAGCGCCAAGTCTCGCAAGCCTATCGACGTGTCCGCCCAGGCGCTCCCCGATTCCGCCGATCGCCGCGGTCGCAGGGCCACCGCCGCAGCATCTTCGCCATTAACCCAGCTCTCTGACTCGGGAACACGCGTCAGCGGTACGCGGTGTCCGGATGTGCCCTTACCAGCAGGTACCAGGCCAGATGAAGTTGTGGCGGATTCGTTCTGCTTACGCAGTCGGGCAACATGCAGCAGCGTGTTTCGCTGCGTCACGGAGGAAAGCAGCACTTGAAGGCCATGGGTGACGGTTCTGCTGACACAGTGCGCGGCAGAGGCACGGCCCTGAAGAAGCAGCCCGCTGCCGCTGTCGGTGGCGCTACCACAACTCTCATAGTGTGGGCCCGCCTCGTGGTGGAACTGCTCCTGCAGAAAGTGTGAGAAGCCACCAGTGAGCAGCAGCTGTTGGGCAGACTCCTGCATACCGCGCGAGAGGCGATCCAGTTCCTCCGCCTGCCATGACTGCAAAGCAGAGGATTCTGTTGGCACACCGCCGGCAGGGACCTCCTCCTCTTCCGGCCTCGCCCACCCCGTCTCGAGCCGCAGCTGCGATATCAGGCGAGGCACCGGAAAGGAAAGGAGTAGCTTGGGAACGGGGTTGACGGACTCGTCCGCCGCGATGAGGCACAACTGTGGAGGGAGCGAGGTGTCAGCCTTGGCGGACATGACGTTGCAGCGGTGCAACACAGAGAGAGAAAAGGAAATAAATAAACAGTAACAACGTCTGTGTCTGTGTCTGCGTGTGTGTGTGAGGGGGGGAGCTCCCTCCCTTCAATCTGTGCGCTGGTCTGCGTTGCTTGTCGTCTTCTGCAGTCGGCAATTTTATATGAGCGCTAAGGAGTCTCTGTCGCCGTGTATGTGTATGGGTGGGTGGGTCTATGTCTCCCTAATGTGAGGAGGGAAGACGGGGGAGGGGGGAAGGAAAAAAAAAGGGTGCTTGTGTGTGTGTCAGGACACTACCGGTCAACGCGCGCACAGGGGTCAGAAACCAGCGCACGGGAAGGCGGCGTGTGGTGTGGGGGTGGGGGAGGAAGAGGGTAGCCAGGGAACTGACGGATGCGTTGCAGACCAAACGGTGTGGTGCACAGGGCCCCCTGGCGAGGCAGGGTAACAAGGAGAGGGAGGGGGGACCAAGGCAAAAAAAAAATGGAACAAAAAGCAGGTGATGTGGAAGCGTACGAACCAACTGCGTGTATCTCTGCGTGTTTGTGTGTGCACGTGGTGCACGACGGGCGGGTGAGTACGTGGATTGCGTGGGCGCGGAGTGGGGGAGGGGGTAAAGACACAAACGGCAGAACAGGCAAAAAAAAATTCGCGCACGTTTCGGTGCCTTGTCCGGGATCGGGTGCACTGGCAGGAGAGATGAGGAGGGTCGCCGCGTCAATGCCAAGCAACACACCCGAGACAGACACATACACGCGCGTGGAAGACACAAAGACGCCACCCATGGTATAAAACGGGAAGAAGCGAGAGAGAAGGGCGGAAAGGGCGAGAGTTGCCAGGAAGTCAGGGGATGCACATTGGGGGGTGAGGGGCATTCCATAGTCTTCAAAATGTATACAGTGCCACAAGAGGGTCTCCATGCACACAAAGACGGCGCCGCACCGCCGTTGTCTGAGAAGCTGGCACGCGGGAGAGAGAAAGGGCGGGGTGGGACAGATCGGCGTCGCGAAAGTCCAAAGCATCAAATCACTGGCAGTAGTGCGGGCCAATGCAGGAATTGGGGGAGGGGGGGGGGGGCAGAGACCACACACATCGACATATGCCCACCACACACTGTGTAAAGACTGAGAGTCGCATCGGTGTTCGTTTATGTGAGTGTTGAGGAACAGCAGACACTACAGATGCCGTGTGTTTGCCTGTGAGGCTGACCGACGTCACGGCTGCGGATGAGAAAGCACCGGTTCTTGCGACGGGATGGGGAGCAAATCGAAGCAGCGGCACTTGGTCATCATCAACTCTTGCAAGTCGACAGAATCCTTGCAGTCCTCGTAGAGGTGCTCCACAAACTGCTGCGTCGCCAGCTTGGCACGCTCCTCTGTGTGGGTCGGAATGCGGGAGAGACACGCCCGCTCGTGCCACAACAGAACTAGCGGCAGCACCTCTTCCACCATACGATGGAGCAGAAAATCCCAGGCGAGCAGCCGAATCGCCTCGAGCCCGTTCAGCGTCTCAAACAGCGCCGGAGAAACGGCGACGTCGCCGAGTTTGCGCCGCTCCATTCCAGCGCGGGTGTGTGGCTCGGCTGCGACAGCCCCAAAGGCAGCCATGGGCTCTCGCAGCAGCGCAAAGAGGGAGAGGTACACGCGGTAGACGGTGTGAAGGTGGCTGCGAGGCAGCCCAATGTTGACCCCGGTCGCCGCCTCCGCCGCGACCAGGGCAGTCGGCGCGTAATGCGTCCATGGCCAGTCGATGGAAGGCGGGGCTGGAAGGGGAGTCCTGCCGGGGTCGTCGTCGCATTCATCCTCAGCTGTGTCGTCCTCTCCTACCTCGCCCGCCATGAGGTGCGCTTTTTGCCCGCCACGTCGACTGCGCTGCGTCGACCGGCGACGCTCTGCCGCCTCGTCGATGAGGCGCCTCCGCGTCACATCGGCCCATGTCAGGGCGGCAGTGGTTGTCAGGAAACACGTGAGGCCGCGCACCGCTGTCTGAACAGCAGTGACGGCGACTTGGTCGTGCAGTGTGCAGTGCTGCAACACCGCGTATACAGCCTCCAGCACCACCAACTGAAGGGCCCGCACCCGGGTGTGCGCCGAGGTGGTGCGACGCTCCTGCTCCTCATCCATAGCCTCCTGGGGGACACAGTAGTTGAGGTACGCTGCCAGATCTAACGCGTCGCGCAGGAGGGTCAAGGCAGCTCTGCGGCCAATCACGTCCTCTGCGGCGGCCGTGCTGTTGTAGCGACTGCATAGCTGGAGGGTGTCACGCGCCACGTGAATAGTACTCGCCACAAAGTCAGCCACCTGTCCAGCCTCTTCTAGGGAGGGCGCCTTAGCGGACGCCCGTGTGAAGCTGGCCGACATCGCGGTCACGGAGAGCCGTTGACGCACGAGAGTAGTGAGACTGGCGCCGCTGCGACCCGACGCTGCGCGGTCACTGCTGCTGCCCTCCTCGCCTCGAACGAAGCGACGCTCCAACAAAGCGAGACTGCCGCGCAGAACACTTGCTGCCGCAGGCCGCAGATGCTTCTCCCTTACTGCCCGCGCCGTCTCATCCACGATGAGGGTGGAGTGATGCAGCAGGAACAGCAAGGTGTCCGCCTCTCCGCAGGCGGTGCTGTACACCTCGACGCAGTGCATTGCCGCCTCACGCAGTATCCCACTGGCAGTGGCCTTCTCGAGGACAAGGTAGAGAGTCAAGGTGAAGAGACGCTCGAGGGCCTCGGCCCGCTCCGCATTCGACCCCTCTGCCGTGTCCCCGCCACCGCAGGCGAGCACTTCGGCTGACAAAGCGAGAAAGCGCAGCAGGGTGGCAGCGACCACTTGCCGATGGTGCACTTGTTGATAGGTACACAGTTCCTCATCCTTAGTGATGGCCCAGAGATGGGGCTGCGCCACAATGCTCCAGAGCTGCTCGAACTGCCCCGCAGTGAGGTTCGCTGGCTGCGGGTACATGCAAGACTCCACCACCTCACCATCGGGGGCTGCCACACCCGTCGTGGGAGGAGGATAGCAGGGTGGCAGACTGTGAAGGGCTCGCGCGGGGTGAAACTGCCACACAACGAGCCGCGAAAGCACGTACACCACGGCTGGGTGCACCGCGTAGGCGTCCCAGTCCTGCAACACTGCGTCATACTCGCTGAGCAGCGCGTTCGTCAAGCGCTCTCCAACGGTCTCGTCACCGTCACCGAAGTCGTCGGCGCCGACGCGGCAGTCCGGCGCCAGCGTAGCAGCCGCCGGAAGCCTGGCGAGGGCACCAGCTAGGCAGAAAAGAAACTCATCCACAACACCGGCGGGGTATTTGCGCGGGCGGCGGTGCGTGTACAGGGCCGCCTTGTCCATCTCGGTGCCAACAACGCGGACGCACTTGCGAATGACAGACAGGAAGATGGCAACCGTCGACTCCCTGACGTCCGGTGACTCTGCTGTCGACGACGTCGTCTGCGGTGGCACTTGCAAGGGGAAAAAGCGGTCGCGCAGGCCTGGTGCCCGTGTCACTGTCGTGGCGAGATGAAGCAGCTCCACCCCACTTAGGTACTGTAGCGCCTCGGAGACGGCAAGCACGGCCCAGGAGCTGCCTATCAAGGTCCCCATGCCTGCGTCATCCGTAGAGCTGCACAGACTGCTGCTGGTGCACACAACCGAAGAGGTCGCCTCTGCGGCGCCAACGACGTCGTCACCGAGGTGGTGCAGGTGATCCATGTTCTCTACAATCGCGTAGGCCACCATCAGGAGCGAACTCAAAGGTGTGTTGGTGAGCTCCGTCATGGCCGACGACAGCAGCACCGAGACGATGAGCGACTTCAGCGCGGCAACCGTGACGGGAGCGTGGGCACTTCGAACGAGCACCGAGGGATCCAAAATGGAGCGCAGCGCGCTAGTCAAGTGGACGGCGGTGTCCTGCACCCACGTCCCCGGCTCAGCAGTGGCAAACGAAATCGTCAGTGCGGTGCAAAGCATCTTGATCGCGGTCAGGCACACCTTGGTCGAGTCCTTGCCGTGATGAGCACGGTGGATGTAGCGCACAGCCACCGAGACCACGCCGGGAAGACACAGTCGCACGTTCTCCGTCCCTGTCACCTCCAGAATGGCCAGGCAAGCATCTAGGCTGTCCAGCTGCAGCTGCCGAAACCAGTGCTTCGAGTTACCATTGAGAGACTTGAGAAGCTCGAGAATAAAGAGGGCCGCATGTGGGTGGTAGTCACGCGTCCGAAAGAAGGTGCCGTGACGAGCCGCCCCCGTGCGGTGGAAGTTTGCCACGGCCCGCACGGCAAGCAGCTTCGCCTCCTCGCCCGCGTCTAGCGACGTTGAGGAGGGGGAAGCAAACAGGGAGCCGGAGACACCGCCGACCTCAGTCCGGGGATCCGCGTCACTCTTGTTGTCGGACGAAGGACCCAACTTGAAGGCATCAACGAAGCAGTGCTCCAGCATACTAAGCAGCTCCTCGACCCTCTCCACCTCACCACTCTTCTCGGTGAGAGGGAGCAGCACAGCGGAGAAAAACGCCTCCTGCATTCGGTGTCTCGCGCCCTCCGTGATTGTGTGAGAGGGAGGGAGGGAGAGAGACAGCGGAGCTACAACTTCGCTTCGATGACGGGTGCCTCTGAAGGAGACGGGCACTTGCTTCCCCGGAGGTGTGTCGGCGAAAGAGTAAGCTGGAAGGGGGAGCGCGCGCTGTACACCAAACACACAGATGGCAAACACGAAAGAGGAGCGTGAAGATGGGACCGAAGAAGAGAGAGCATAAGGAGGAAGAGGAAACAAGCAGGACGACATTGTGCATCACGGCGTGGGCCACCCACCGCGCAGTAGTCTCGCACACAAAACAAGAGTAGAATGTAGCGGGTTGCGCAAAAGGCGGTGTGAGGCTGGCGCGCACCCTGTCTTCTCATCAACGCACGCGTGAGGGGGAGGGGGGGTACTTCGCCGAAACGGACGTGTACTTGAGAATTGCAACGAGCACCGTCGTGCGCCGCGTGTAGCGTCGGAGATGAGTGGGTACTGCTTTCGTTGTGTGGGGGTGGTACTTCGCGTATAGATGTGCGACTAAAACAAATCATCGTAGTCGTCAACGGCAAACCCGTAAAACTTCGGCGTCTCATCGTACAAGGCCTCAAAGTAGTGCACGTAGTGATCCTCGATCTTCTGCCGTGCGTAGCCCATCTTCACCGTCAGGAAGCCGTTAGCGAGGGTGAACTCATCCACAAATGCAAAGCGGCGCACGTGCGCGCGAGGCGGCAGATCCTGCGAAACGCGCCGCAGCTCGGCGCGGATGCAGTCCGCCTTCTCCCTCTCGATGACGAGCGGCACACCATCGCGGCGCTCCACCTTGCGCAAGTGAGCCGCGATGGCCTTCGTGTTGGCCACCACGAGCGCCACGACGTAAGGACGACGATTGCCGTAGATGAAGACCTGCTTGATGAACGGGCTCTTTGTGAGGGCCGCCTCCACTTCGAGCGGGTTCACTGTCTTGGAGTTCGCCAATGTGATAAGGACGTCTTTGTTGCCCTTCACCGTCATCCACCCCCCAGTGAGGGTGCCGTAGTCGCCGGACCGCACAAAGGTACGGCTTCCGTACTCCACCAGCGAATTCTTCGCCTCCTCTGGGTCGATATGCACGTCGAAGTAGCCCTGCATGGCGTTCGGGGCCTCTACGAGGATCTCGCCCAAGTCCCCTGGCGCCACAATCTCGTTTTTCTCGTTCACGATGCGCACCTCGAGACCGGGCAGGGCCCTGAGACGCTGCGGCACATCCACGTCGGTGGCGACGACCCCACCCGCCTCCATGAAGCCGTACGTGTTCACCACGAACACATCCAGATCTGCCATGAGCTCTGACTGATCCTTGGTGAGCTGGTGGCCTATGATGATAGCGACGCGCAACTCCGAGCCAAACTGCGCCTTGAACTTGCCGAGCAACGCGTGGGAGAAGGCCCGGAGAGTTCGACCCGGTTTTTTGAACATGAGACGGTTTTCGGTGATGCGGCCGACGACGAAGCGGGTCAGGTCCTTGGTGAAGCTGCCACGGTTCAATATGTCGTCGACGATGTTCGCATACGCGCGCTGAAAAGGCTGCGCTACAGAGACAATGACGCTCGGGTTAACGAGGGGCAAGTCTTGGAATCCCTCCAGTATTTCAGGGGGGATGCACACACACGCACCCTTGCACAGTGCCTGGTACAAGTCCGTCGTGAGGGCGCCCGCAACGCACCACGAGCACAGCGACATGAACATGTCGCTGTGCGTCAGCGCCTCGCCAAGGCTAGCGTACACAGAGCTGACGTTCGCAACGATGCTCTTGTGAGACAACATAACACCCTTTGGCGGCCCCGTCGTACCAGCTGTAAAGACAATCATCGCGGTGTCCTCGGCCCGGATGTCCGTTCGCGCAAGAGTCTTCTCAGGCACATCTGCCGCAATGCTGATCGCAACTGCATAGCTGCCCTCCCCAACCTGATCCTCGAAACAAATGGCGTGCTCGAGCTGCCCCACGCGGCCAATCCACCCCTTGATGACTGCGTACGACGCCTTTGTCTCCACAAAGAGCACCTTGGACTGTGTGCTCTTCAGCACGAGCTGCGCCTCTGACGGGGTGACGTTGGTCGGGAGCGCCACGAAGTGCGCACCTAGCTGTATCGTGGCGAAGTGCACCACAACCCACTCATAGCGGTTCTCACTGATAACAACAACACGAGACCCCTTCTCGACGCCCATACTGTGTAGCAGTGTCCTCATCGCCTCCACCTCAGTGTTGATAGACTCATACGTGGCCCAGACGTAGCCAAGCTTGCCACGCACCCACATCTTGCTCCCCAGAAAGCGGCGGGTCGGCCACGCCTTCAGTGCCTGGTCCCACAGCTCCACGAGCGTGCTCTGCGGCTTGATGACAAGACCCAGCCGAATGTCATTGTTCATCTGGTGAGTGCCGGCTGTGTCCGACTCCTGGTAGTATGATCCACCGATATTCGTGCCGAACCGCAGCGAGCACCTCAGCGCTGCCACCTGCGGCGCGCCGTGGTAGCCAACTACCGACCGACGAGAGAGACGCTGCAGCATTGGGCCCGCACCCTTTCGATCCGCAATACGACGCCCCAGCAAGGCGTTTTCCTCGTACGCTCCGTATTGTCTCTCTCTGTATCTCGCAGGAGATCAGAGAAGTGCAGAAGGTGAGGGGGGCAGTTGAGCAATGAGGCACCGAGCTGATCTAGTAGGAGATCATACCAGCTCTCACAGAGGTGAGGGTGAGCGGTGGAAGAATCCACTGGGGAGACGCTAGCCCTGCTCTTCCCTCTCGCTCCGTCAAACAGAGAGAGAGGAACTGAGGAGGCAAGCGTAGGTGGAAGATGCCACCTCTTTCCTGTCAGTGGCGGTGTGGTACGTCGAGCCAGTTTTGAGAGGGTGGTGCAAAGCAGCGCAAGAAAAAAAAGGAAGGGGAGGCGGAGAGCGTGCACAGGGAGTCGGTAGAGGGCGAGGGGGCGAGGAATGAGAGAGTATAGCGGGTCCTCAGGCACAAACGAAAGAAAAAACAAAGGAGGCAGTGCCGTATCCCAGAGGAAAACCGTCCATGCGTGGCTCCGACAGCCTCCATCTCCTCCTCCAGTCCCACGAAACAAATGGAAGGGAAAAGGCAGAAAGAAAGGAGGCGCACACATCCAAAAAAAAATTCTTCTTCGAGTATCTTCGATCTGCATGGGGGAAAGGGGGAGGTGATGCGTCCCATACACGCTTCCCTCCATGGGCCGCAAGCCTTGCCTGTACCACAGACATACGATGCGCGGTGTTTCTGTGACGTATGGTGCTCCGTTTCATGGAATGTAAAATGTCGGCAGAACATCTTGAATCATACATGCAAAGAGGAAAATATTCGAGTACATACCGCGAGAGAATTCATTGGAGCCTCTCGCCATTGGGGGAGGGGGGGCAAAGAGGCCACTAGCCACTCCTCATGCCTGAACTACATCCATGAAGAGGGTATCTGGCAATGTGCGACTGATGGAGGAAGGGGAAAGGGAGGTTGGATACCCGCGCACCCGCGGAACCTCTTTTAGCTGTCCTCCTCTTCCTCCAGCTCTTCCGGCTCCGCCTCGCTGTCGGCTTCTGGGATTTCCTCGCCGCGTCGAACGAGCTTCTCCACAGCGGCGGTTGGATCCTCCACCTCTGTGATGTCGGCGCACTCTGATTGCACGGGGGGAGCGGGTGATGGTGTGAAGGCCGCATCCGTCTTCTTCATACCGTTACCAAAGTACACGCAAGACCAGCGTCTGCCGCCCTCAGCCGCGTATGTAGTGGCGCCGGGCCAGCGAAGGGATTGCACCACCGCAATCCGGTGAGCCTTGCTAACATTGCTCTCCACGCGCATCGTCCAGCATGCAATCTTCATCTTTGTCGGGTCGTCATCTGGGACATCATCGTCGCGCAAAGGCTTCAGTGGCGTGTTGTCCGGCTCCCTGGGCTCTTCCTCCCCTTCCTCCTCGGGCTCCTCCTCCTCCTCTTCGTCCTCGTCGTTTATGGCTGGCGGCGGCTGCGGGATGTCGACGACCCCGTAGAGGTAGTCGTTCTGGATAGGAGTAAAGAGCTCCACCTCTTCCTCCTCCTCCGGCTCCTCCTCCTCCTCTTCGCCCTGAGCATCAGCCTCGGGTTCGCCCGGCTCGGGTTCGGCCTCCTCCTCCCCCTCCCCCTCTCCCTCCTCCGGCTCAGGCTTCTCCGGCACCTTTGTTTGCCGACCATTCTTGTAAATGTACCCCTCCGCGTGTACCCAGCGGTCTGTTGTCAGTTGTGCCACATCCACCTCCTCCTCGCCGTAATCCGGCGAGGGGACTACCAGCGGTTTGTACTTGGCCTCCTTCGGCTTCCGCGGCGCGCCATCCTCAGCGTCCTCGTCCTCGTCCTCCTCCGTTTCCTGTTCCGGCTCTGGCTCCTCCAGCGCGCCTTGGGGAGCAATGGTGGTGCTGCTGGTGATGCGCGCCACTTGTGCTCGCAGGTACGCGGCCTCCCCCCATGGAAACGTTGCCACGACAGACGCTGACAAGTCTCCCGTAAAGAAACGCTTCGTTTCGCGGGCCGCGTTGATCTGCTGCGGCGTTACATCCGGCAGCTTCTCCCACTTGTCAGAGGGCGATGCGGTTACCCAGAACGTGTAGCGATTCACCCCGACGTAACCTGGCTCAGCCTGCACGGGCACCATGCCCTTCTTTCGCGGCGGCTTTCCCATCGTGTTAGTTTCCACGTACAGGGTTTCCCCCGCCTCGAGGTAACGCCGCGTGCGGAGAACAAAGTAGTCGTTATGTGTGCCAAAAATCTTACCAAAGAACTTGATGTCCTGCAGGTTCTTCTCCATGGCGAGGTTGGTGATGGAGCGGTCAAGCAGGAATGCTTCCTCGTCGGCGAGGCCGCAGCCGACGGCCGTCCAGTACTTGTTCTGAGCCGCAACAGACTCGAAGGACGGCGCCTTCAGCGGCACCACGGTGGTGGTGGTAATGGTCGTGTATGGATCGGGCTGCTCGATGACGGTGCGCACCTCCGGGGCTGGGAGATCAAAGAGCTTCTTGTTGTCCTCGAAGCGCCGGAGCTCCTCGGCAGGCACCTGGGTGGCCTCATAGCACGCAGAGGTACTCTCGCCGCACGTGAAGCTGTGCGTCTGGATGAAGCTCAAGATCTCGTGCAGCTTTGACGGATCACCAGCAACGTTCTCAGGGTTCTCCTCAAGAAGAAGCTCCATGAGGCGTGTGAGCTGGTCATAGGCGCTCACGCCATCCTTGTCCGCCTGCATGAGGTACGCCTTGGCGTTGGCAAACTCCACCTCCAGCTCCGCCGCAGAAAGCGCTGTTGAGGCCATCGCTTCGTAGACACGCTAGCCCCTTAGTCGGCGGAGAATGAGCTCAATTCGACGGCTCGAGAGAGCGCGACCGTCGCCGCGAAACAAATTTCAGCTTCTCTGGGCTCTCGAGAACCCGAGGTGCACCCTTTCCAGGATTGATCGCTCTGCAGGGAGTTGTCGACTCCACCCAACCAATCACACGGGTGCCCAGACAACCCAAGCCACGCGAAGAAAAATGCGACTCACGCTGGAAATCGGCAATGAGGCGCTTGTTCCTTTTGCACTGAGTTTCGCGGGAAGAAGCCGATGTTGAACTGCACGACGGTGTTGTGGTTGCCGCACGGACAGGTGGAAGACGACATGCCGACCGTTGAAGTGAAAAGGAAGAGAAGGGAAAGGGTGAACAAGAGAGTGGGAGAAGAAGCTGAGCAACATGCATGGCAGGCGCATACCGTCTTGGCCGCTCTGTGACCACAGGCGTGAAAATAAGCATGCAACGGTTCGTCTGACGCATTCCGATTCTCTGTTGTGTGTTGTCGTCCGGTGTCCCAGCGGCTCAACGATTGCCATTCATGACGCCTTCGGCGTTCCGTCTCAACCACATTGGCGTGTTTGCCAACCCTTTACCTCCAACAGATGAGGGGCAAGGGAAGGATACCAAGAGCCACCACACTGCTCGCAGGGGAGAAAAAAAAACAAAGAGAGTGAAGTCGTGGGTCAGTAAGACGTCTGGAGAGAACGCCTTCATAGAAGACAGAAGACGTCACCTCGCTGCACTTTCCCCATTCTGACTCTGCGTCGTAACGACTTCCTATGCGATGGAAATGCACAAGAACAGTACAAGCGAATGTAGCACGCACACGTGTGAGGGGAGACCATGGCGAACGTAACAACGGAAGGGATGGCAAGAGACGAACACAGGAAGAGAATAGAAGAGAATCGAGCAGAGAGAGGGGGGAGAGATGCAGAAAAGGAAAAAAGATATGGCACAGCTTCCTCTGCGTGAAGGAGGCGGAGATGGCAGCTTCTTGTCGCGGTCGCCACACCCCCGTCCCATCCTTTCAGGTCCCGCGTACCTCTTCTTTGCCCTTCCTCTTCGCATTTCTTTTATTTCTTTTTTTTCTTGCACGCGACGATGCGTCGTCCCTTCGTTCCCCGGGTACACAATCTCAGCAAGCAACACCCCCCCCGCAAGGATAAACGCACACAGGCATTCACACACATCACCGTCACGGACACACAGCCTTGGGCCAAAAGGGAAAGAGAGCGGAAGTAGGGGATTTTTTTTGTCGTTCAACGTCTCCCTTCAACCATGGAACATGAACTCGATTCCACTCTACCGGGCCGGTCGCAGGCCAATCGCCTAGCCCCAAGCAGCGGTAGACACGCGTTACAGCAATGCGCCGACTCAGTCATCTGCACACGGCTCCTGTCTAACTCTGCCCAGCCGCCCCACAGGTCGCCTCGCAGCCGCTCCCATGATCCCGGTCGCCACCCGTGGGGCATCCCTCACGGTGACGCGGGCCCCCCGCACCAGTGGGCAGTGTGAGCACCGCGTGAGATACCCTTGAGTCACGCTGGCACTTCGCCCATCGTGTGTATGGCAAAAGCTTCTTCACTGTCGCAGATCGCTCTGACGCAACATCATCCATGACCTCACCACCGACATCAGCAACGATACATCGCTCTGACTTCCCCATGTCGTGGGTCCTGGACCCTGTCACCACCAGAAGTGGTTCTGCATTGACAGAGATAGAGAAGGCTGCCTGGCTTCTCCAGAGTGGGAGTACCGGACTCTGATACCACCCTGAGGTGTTCCCCGTCATCAGGTAGAACGCAAAGGGTGAGGAAAAAAAAATATGGTCTTGAGAGAATAAGAGTCGAGATGACATACGCACAGCATGTCTTTCGAAGTTTGGAGAAGGCAAACAAATTGCACAAGAGGAATGGACAATGGAGAACAAAGGCGAAGGGAAGACAAAAAAGACAACAACGAAGAGACAAGGAGTGGTGTTCGCTCTCAAACAAATCTGGAAAACGGCAACTATGAAGTCCGAAGTAGCAGAGATACCCGACGCGGTGATGCAGGCCCATGTCAACCAAGTCGATCGACGAGGTTGCCAACGTACTTTTGAATTGAGGGGTCTGCGCGCGCGTTAGGGTCCTGCTGCAGCTTGCGAATATCCTCTCGCAACTCCAGCGCAACAAACTTGCGACGAAATACATCGTATGCACAAAACGAGTTGATAGTGAGCACTGCAACCTTTTTTGATGACGGAGTGTCGTCGTCACGCAACAACTTCAGCAGAGATTCAACGACGCTGGACTCTGCCAAGGAGCTTACGAGCTGGTCTCCGTTTCGAACAAAGTTGCTCAGTGCCCCGGCTGCATTTTGACGCGTCTTTGCGTCCCCAGACGCCAGAAGACCCACCAGCGAGGGAATGGCTGGGCTCAGCAGATTGTACAGGTAGTCACTATGAAACGCAGCATTGCCGATGGCAAACGCTGCCAGCTTCTGTGTCTGCGCGTCGCTGTCGCTGCAGCACTTCACCAGCCGCTCTACAATGTGGTTCTTCTCAAGTGCCTCAAAGAAGAAGTCGGAGTGCTTACACAAATTCCCGATAAGCGTGCACGTCTTGCCGCGTAAGTCTTTTTCTGAGTGCTGGAGGAGCGCAGCCACGCAATCATACAGATTGGATCTATGAATGGGCTCGTAAAACTCTGCAGACATGCGTGCCATTTGCGAAAGCACCACCAATCCGTCCGACATCAGTCCTGTGCCTGCTTTGTCTGGGTCGAGAATACGCCTAATTCGAATGGCGTCCAGACCGCCACAGTCTACGAAGGCCTTGATGGAGTCTGTGGAGTTGGCGCACAGCTTCACGATGATGGCAAACGGGCTCCCGAGAAAAACCCCCTCAGAGTAGTCCATAGCGTGCACAAGCAGCTCGATAACTTTCTCCTTGTACAGAACGCGGCTGACGTCGCCCAGCACCTTGTCCTCCGCAGGCGGTGGATTTGAGGACGAACTCACGGGCCGCAGCGAGTCAGACAAAATCTGAGACACAATGGTCACGTGTGCGCTGACGCCGGTCGCGCCACCGCCGCGACATGCCGGCCAGTAAAAAAGCTGACGGAAGTAATCGGTTTTCATTGTGCGGCAGATCACTGAGAGCCAGCATAGGCTCCCCGACTCCCCTGAGCACGGGGCTATCGGCTCCATCAGCAAACTCATCGACAGAGCTTGCTCCTTCTGCTGCTGAAATATCTGCTGCGCCGCTCGCAACAGCGTCTGGACACCGTTGGGTGACAATTCCATCCTTGGATCGCTGTCACGCAGAAGTGTCATGACCAACAGTGCCAGGCCTTTGGTGTCACCCTCCAAAAAGCAGTGCTCTGATCTACCGGGCAGCTTGGCGTAGACAAGCGAGTCTGAGTCTGAGAAAATGAGCGACAGCATATGGGCGACCCCATCTAGCAAGCCGTAGTCAGGATACCCATAGCTACTGCCCAGCGCCCGCGGCGTTACAGGTCGACTCGCTGCGTTTGTCACGGCATCGACGATGGAGTAAATCCCGTCTAGCAGCGCGTCATTCACCTTAAACGAGACGATGTCCTTCAGCTCTCGGTGAGCAAAGGCGATGAGAAGTGCCGCTGCCGCTGCATAGACCAGCGGGGGAGTTTTATTCCGATGCACGTCTACCACGCCAGCCTCGTAGTAGCAGACAGCGGAGAGACCTTGTGTCACGAGCTCTAGCACCTCCTCACGATTTATCCGCTGCGGGGATGCCAGCTTGACGTGTGGAATGACAATAGACACCGTGTGAAAAACAAGAGCCGCATACGCGTGCGACGTCTCGCCCCTGGAGACACTGTCGTGGTTGACAGATTTGAGGATGGCCGTCCACATTTCCGGAAAAGTCCGCAACTGTGTCACCATCGGTCCAAAGCTGTTCTCCCAGCGGAAACACTGGAACATGATCTTCACACACGTTTCGGCAAGAGAATTGCCGTCGCTGCTTATTTCGCTAATAATAAAATCGAGCGCCGTGTGAGGCTTCTTCATCAGCTTCAGAGCAACCTGCTGTCGAATAAACAGATCCTCCTGCTGACGTGAGTGTTTTTCCTCTAACACCGCCACCCCGTCGCGTTTTGGACGCTGGGAAGGAAAGGCAAGCACATCACCATGTTCCGGAAACACCAACTCTTGCAGGAACTGTAGCACTAAACCGACAACTTTCACCGACTGTTTCTCGTTGAGCAGCGTCAACGCGGCCTCCAGGACCCCGGAGTCGAACACTTCAAGAAGAGCAGTGCTTCTTGTTACATCCCCATTGGACGCGCTAGCTATCCGCACCAGCTGGGTGAGTGTGGCGCAGACATCGAACTCGCAACCGCTCGTGAGCTTCTGCACTGTCTTCAGGTTGAAAATCCCATCGCTTTGGGTCGACTTGCGCTTTGGGACCGCACGACCAGCGTTTCCATGGAGTCGAAGACACCCTAGTCTATCCATTCGGGCCTTCATCCTGGAATCGTGCTGCATAATAGCATCCTGCCACGACGCGTCACTCTTCGTCAGCTGCACGAAGGGGTGGTTCAGCAGCTCAGGCCAATTGAGCCGAGAGGACGCAGACTTGGTCAAGAGGCCGCTAAGAAAGCTCTTAAACTCGGGGCTAATCGGATCATTGGCCTTGGAATCGTACTTGACGGGCTCACAAACGATCTTCTTGATCAATGCAAAAAGGTTGTTCGTGTAGAAAGGTGGCTTGCCGTAGTACAATTCATACAAGATGCAGCCTAGCGACCACAGGTCAACTCGGTTGTCGTACGCGCGCTCTTGCACCAGCTCCGGAGCCATGTAGAGCGGTGTACCCTTGATGCTCGTTAGCACGATTGTGTTGTAGCTCATGGAGCGCGCAAAGCCGAAATCTGCAAGTTTTACGGCGCCGTTCTGCCCAATTAAGATGTTCTGCGGCTTCATATCACGATGAATGATTCGATTAGAGTGAAGGTAATTCAGTGCCTGGATGAGTTGCTTTGCAATCTTCTGCACCTCCTTCGCCGGGAGCTGCTTTTCATCCTCCAGGATGTCATACAGCTCACCCTGTGCATACTCCATCACCACTACAAAGTCGGAATCCGTCTCAAACGAGTCGAAGAGCATGATAATATGTGGATGATTCAGCTTCGTCAAAATCTCAATCTCGCTTCTAAGATTTTTCAGCTCCTTCTCATTTTTGCCTTTCTTGACAATGAATTTCATTGCTACTATTTGACCTGTGCCTTTGATACGGGCTTTGTACACTTTGCCAAAGGAGCCCTCTCCGATGGACTCAATTATTTGGTAGTCCTCCATGGTCACAAGCATCTTTGCACAAGCGCAATCAACGGTCAATGCAAGAAAGAGTGGAAAGTGAAAATGGATACATCAGAGAAAGAGAATGCTGCGTAAACTACTCCTTCTCCGTCAAAAACAGGAAAAAAAATAATGACAGAGAAAGCCACTGACAAGATTTCGCCTCCCCGGGAAACAGCGACATTTTTTTTGAAGGTTTCCATTCAGCTACAATGGTTTGCTCTGACTTCCCCCACGCTGTGGGTATTTGACCCTTATACCACGTCGAGGTGTCCCCTGTCATGAGGGACACTGCAGCAAAATAAGATTTCCAGAGGTAATCTAGAACTGCAAGATAACACTCAGTAGGTCACCACAGGACCTTCTCAGTGCCGCAGTAAATTTGCTGTATTTTTCTTTTTTCTCCTGAGAAGAGGTCCATTTAGCTCCACAGAAATATGCTCTGCCCTTGTTTGCTTTTTTCTGTTGCTTTAATATAATGTACATACCGTAAAGGGAAAGCCGCACAGCGAGTGGATAGTCCCTTTTCTTGGAGCATGAAGGTAGTCGCAGTGCAAAAAAAAAAATCTATTTGAAAAATCGAGGGAAAATTTAGAATGTGAGGAAAAAAAAATTTAAATACCGCAGTTGTCCATATAAAGTTCAGAAACATGCAATAGTCGTTTCCGTCGCTCATAGACACCCCGTGAAAAAGGGACAACTTACAAACAGGAAAGCAAAATAAAAAAGGGAGGAAACAATGCTCAATCCAACTCCTCAGCCTCCAAAGCCTCACACGACTCGACTGTTTCAGCCATCGCCACCTCGCGGGCAGCCCGCCGCTCAGTACTCACTCGGGCTTGCTCCGCGTAAATAGCGTCGAAATCAGAGGTCTTCACAACCTTGATCTCAATCTAGTCACAGGCCCCACTCCTCTGCTCATCAACAGAGATAGCCCCGCCCTGGGTGTAGATACTCGTGATCTTCACCATGCTCTGATCACGGAGCATCTGCGAGAAAATAACAGCGAAACTGCTGAAGAGATTCAGCGCAGCAATTGTCACCTATGGAACACCCTCTTCCAGACGAAACTTTGCTTTTTCAGCAGAGATAGCGTTCGCCTCCAAGAGGCCTACACGGACAACATTATTCGGGACACCTGCAGTGCTGGTCATTTATGTGGAGAGAAAATGATGAAATTGTAGTGAGAGCTAGTCATGGTCGAGCATGGCCTAAATTGGTGTAAAACCAGCGAAGTAGTAGAGGGAAAATAAGAGGAAATAAAGTGTGAGAAAATAGCCATGCTTTCCGCCTTTTTCACTCTTTTGCAGTCCCATGCATACGCAGAGTATCAAGATTTGCTGCGCCCTTTAATGGACACCCAGCAGATTCCTCCTAGGTGAACGGATGCAGCCACAAAACGTAGCATTCGCTTTTTCACTTGTCCTTTGGCTATTTGAGGAGCAATATTTAGACTCTATTTCCCATGGTCGGTTTGCGGACAGCTCGAAAAAAAAAAAAAGCTGCCGCTTCGCTACAATATTTTTCGAAAGGAAAAAAGTGAGTCCGTGCTGTGATATGAAAAATTGAGCGTTTTCTCGTGCCTTTTTTTCTCAACAAACACGTCGCCGCCCCGACCGGCTCATCTAGCACACATGGGCTGCGGTATATCAAATCACCATTGGAGAGGTTTCATGCATTTTTTCCTTTCGATATTTTTGCTTGAATTTCCCCTACGCACCACAGCAACACTTTTTCATTGTCTAAAGCCTTTTTTTTCAGTCATTAAAAAAAAGTGAAGATCGTTTTTTTTTCCTTTAATAGAGGACAAGAGAGCGGGAGCGTGTATATTTGCTGCGATTTTCAAATTTGAGTTTTCTCTGTGATTTGCACCACCCACGCAGCTGGGCTACTCATCATCGGCCTCACCTGCCTCCGCGCGGGCCTTTGCGATTTCGCGATCCCTCTGCTGCTGCTCGTAGATAGCGTCAAAGTCAGCTGATTTGACAACAACAACCTCAATCTTGTCGGTAGTGGTGGTGCGAACATCGTCGAACTGCGCGCGTGAGGTGCAAATCTTCTTCACCTCCACGACACCCTGGTTCTTGAGCAGCTCCACAACAGATACAGCGTCGGCAATTGCAGTTCCGAGAGCGGAGATAATGACCTCCGGATAGCCTTCGTTAAGACGGTGCTTCGTGTAGTCAACGTAACCGAACTTGCGCTTGTTCGAGCTCACACGAACAATCGCGTTTCCGCCGTTTTCAGCTGACATCTTGGTGTAAAAAAAAGGTAGCGGTTTTTGGAAAAAATGTGGCTCTTTGAAGCTTTATTTGTAGACTGTGGGAAAAGGAAATCAGAGGAGTGAGAAAAGATATGATAAAAAGAGCAGTAAATAATCAATCCGAGTCTTCATCCTTGCACTACTCATACACGCTACCGCAAAGGAGATGAAATATCTCCGGAGCATGTTTTGAAGCAGCAATCCTTGTAACAATGGCACAACGCATTCGATAAGAGACGCTGAAGATGTGGACACCAGCCTACTGTGAAAACCCTGTCCAAAGAGTCTGTTGTCACCCTGTTTTTGGCACTTCGCTTTGATTCCGGGAAAATGGACAGCATATTATTCAGCGCTGTGTCACAATACCCAGATACTCGCGAAAAAAGCACTATTTTTGGTTTTCAGTCGTACCCACAGCGTAGCACCAAATAGAGTTCCATCGCGGCACGACGCGCGAACTCTGCGCACGAAACCCCTTCGGAAAATTGTTCTGGCTGCATGCACCTCCTTGCAATAAATCGCTTGCGATGTCCCATCAGAAGAAGGTGCCTCTGTGGACTGCCTGCCTCGAACGCATCAAACTTGGGCTCGCTTGGGCAGCTTTAGGCCAACCAATCTTAAAGGAACGGCGCACAGCGCCGGGACCCGGCAAAGTTTTTTTCGCTCCCTCACGCCGCAGCGGCCCTCCAACCCACCGCCCTCCACTCCTTGAAACCCTCTTCACTGCCTTTGCCGCCACAACAGTATCCAAACAAGCTGGGAAGGAGCGCCAATCCTCCCATTCATGCGGAGAACCACCCCCCTACCCCTTCCACTTTTTCTGGTCTAAGAGTCGGCAGAACGGAACTGCGCAGCACGCCCCGCAGGATATGTGCGTCGTCGGGAAAATGCGGCCACAACCTCTGCTAACCACAAAAAAAAGAAAAACAATGCCAAAAACAGTCCCCCCCCCGACAATTTTTCACCACACCAAAGCGCACGCCACAAGGAGCCTACTGAGGTTGAGGCTCCTCGAGCGCAGGCGGCCACATGCCCACATGAGCCAAATCATACACACAGAGGAGAAACTCGGAACATGCAAAACAGCCACCGAGCGGTAGACCATTGAGAAAGCCATGCTTTTTGGGTTGTGAAATCGATCTCCCCCTTCGAAAAAAAAACCACTGCCACACGCGTTCGCCCTGCCCCCCATAGCCCCCCCCAGTCTTTCCCTAGGAGAAACACACCCCGCAGCCAAAGGCCCCCCAACGGGAAAGGCCGATTATTCCCCACACATATCTATTACCAGCTTTTCCCTGTCTGAAAACAAGGCGCCGTCAGCAATCTATCTCTGAAAAAGAAAAATAAGCGCTAGCAAAAAAAACACCCCCGCACCTCCGTAGGCTAGATATCCGTTGCGGGGAACAAAAAGAAGCTGATCAACCCCCCCGGGGCGTCGAAACTGGGCCGCCACCCCTTTCCAAAGACCCGCATGAAACCAGAACTGTCCTAGATCACCAATCTTTAGAAACCGCGGAAAGCGCCACGACTTCGCAAGCGCGTCGCGGCGTTTTGCACCCCATTGCGCGATCGTGTTTATCCAAAACCCCAAGCGCTCTTTCCGCGCCATGTTGCCAACCATCCTTCGTTTCGACGGGAAAATTGCTGCAGACATCGGCCGCGGCGCTGAGCAGATCGCCACCTGTGAGCGGAAAAAAAAACCACAAATAAAAAGATGACGGGACAAGTTTTTTTTTACCGGGTTCCCGGCGCCGTGAAAAACACATGGTGATTGTCCCGCAGCCCCCCGTTTCCCAGAACCGACACAATCAAACCATACAGCGTCACCGGGGGGTTATCCGCCCCCCAAAAAAAAGCAGAAAATTTTCAAGGCAAAGTAATTCGCGAAGACCTTTTACAAATCAGTGGGAAAAAAGCCGCCCCGCATGCCCGGCCGAAAACTTCTTTTCCCGGCCATTTTCAAAGACCTTTTCCGTGCGCTTAAAAGGGCCAAGGAATTCCACGGCAGCACACCGAAGCCGCAAAACGTTTACCGTTTAGTAGAAATTTATGCCGGTTGTTTCGTTTCGGAAGCAGCACCATTTCGATGGCCTGGTGCTTTTTCCGTAACCAAGCCCCTTTAACACTTCCAAAGCCCTTTTCCATAAACAACAACAAAAGCTTGTAACCACGCGCTCTTCATAATTTTCCCACTCTGTTTCCCTGTGGCGCCTTTTTGACGGATACGCCCCAGGGCGCCCGTCGGGTTGACAACACCACCTTGCTAAACAAAAACCCCAGCGAGGCATGCGCCCGGCAACCCTGGGTAGGGGCTTTAAAAAATTGCAAGCCCCCGGGGGGGGGGGCGCACGCCTAGCTGCCATTTCCCCCGCTCGGGGCCGGGGTAAGGGGTTTCAAGCCATTGCGATGCCGCGCTGGCTCGGTGATGATCCCGCGCCCTGCCGCCCCATGGCGCGCTGGTTACCAACCCCCGCAAGTTGCTCGGGCGCATGGTCCTGCGATGGCTGGCGAAGCATGTGGCGTACCAGCTGCCACCGCATTGGCGCGGCTTCCGCCCCCACCGCTCCGCCCCAGGCCCTCCCTGGGCCCCCCTGGGCTTGCCTTTGCACACGGCAGCCCGGCACCAGCCAGACACCACGACACGCGCAGCGTTTGTGAACCCCACGCCTGCACGCGTGACTCGGCAGCTCGCGGCTCTGCCACCACGGCGCTGGGGAGGTTCGGCGTAGACCCGTGCCGCGCCCGCTGAGCCGACGGGGCTCGGGGACGGCTGTTGCGCCCGCCGCCGCTTCCGCAAGAGGCCCAGGCTTGCATGCTGGGTTTTGCGGGGTCTGTCCAGCCCCCCCCCCTCCCCGCCGCTATGGCGGTGTGGTCGCGGCGCATCGGCGGTTCTCATGCGGCTATGCCGGCGCGGGGCCTTTCTGGGCACCGCACGCACACGCACCGCCCATGCGCAGCGCCCCCATGTGTGGTCTTGGATCTCTCTCCCCCGCGGGCTGTGTGCGGGCTCTCCGGGCGAGTAGAAAGCAGCGGCATGCTAGCAGTGTGGCCCCCTCGCCCCGCGAAGCGCCTATACTCGCTGTGAAAGGATGGCGCGGTACGGACAGGCGTCCTGCCAGGGGCGGCCGCGACGCCTCATCACAACAGTATGCCCGTAGACGCGGCAGCAGCAGGCTGCAAGCCAGCTTGCTTGCCGCTGTCGCGCTGGGTGTGAAGCAGTGGGTCTGGGGCTTGGGCTGCTACGGCGCCACCTCGGTTGGCTACGGCGGGGGGGGGCTAATGGCGGCTGGTGGTCCGGGCGCGGCCCCCTTCCCCATAGTGCCCGGCGCGAGCCCTTCAACGGCAGGGTCTGGGGTGTTGCGGCGTGTTGGGGTCCGGAAGCCGGCGCTGCTAGCCCGTCGCGTGCGCCTCTTATTTCCGTTTGCCCTTGGCCGTTGCGGATGGGGGCACGGTGACGAAGCTGGCGGGCTTGCAAAATCGGCCGCTCCAGAGACGCCGACGCCAGCTGCACGGATCACGGGCCTGGTCCCCGGTCGCGGATGCCAGGCCGGCATCCCCCGCGACCCGCGCGGAAGAAGCCTACCGCCTCCGCCCTCGAGCGCAGGACCCTGGACGCGGCCCGCCGGGATCAAGGCATGCAGTCCAGCCAGCTCCATGCGGGGTCCGTCGCGCAGCGCGTATCCGGCGAGGGGGCGGGGAAGGGCGTGGGGGGGCTCGCCGGGTGCATGACCCGATTCGGCGGCAGGACGGCTCACCCCATGACGACCAGGCGCGAGCGGCAGCGCCGCCGAGGCGGGTGATCTCTGGCGGTGTGGTTGTGCATGCGTGTGCGTTTTTGCCGGATTGTTGGTGGTTATTTCCTGGGGGAAGAATAGGCGTCATCGGGTGACTCTATATGCTTTTTTTCCGGTGCTAAAGGCCAAGGCGTTGGTGAGGGAGAGGTGGGTTATAGAGAATCGGTGTTGTTGCTGTTTGGCTTGCCGTGTCGTTCGTGGGGTGGGGTGGGGGTGTTTTATGGCGGGCTCTGGGTCGCGGGGCCCCGGTGCAAGAAAGAGGGGCCACAGCGGTGGAGGTGGCAAACTAAAGGGCGTTTTTTCGATATGTGGAAAAGGGGATGCTGCGAGTGGGGGGGCGGGTTTTTGGGGATGGGCATGCGCAGCTTGTTATGCTTGAGCGCAAAACTTTTTGGGGCTGAGGCAGGACAACCCACTTCCACAATGTGCGCGTGCCTCTCGGGAAGCTGCGCTCTGCTTCTCGGTGGCGTGGGGGGAAGGGGCGCGCGGGTGGGGGGGATGCCGGGATGAAAGTCGAGGGTCTGGGGCGGTGGTGGGGCCGCGTTGATACCCATGGGCTGGGGAAGCGCGAGAATTGCCGTAAGGGTATGCGGGGACGGCGTGCGACCGCTCACGAGGGAACAGTCGCGCAACTGTGCCAGGAGTACTGGGCTGACGGCTTGACTAATGCCCGTGGAGTTTTCGGTGCAGAGGCGAATTCGGGGCTGGTCAAGGGGGCTGCTCGTAGAGTCGAAGCGGTGCGTGGCACCATGCCAAATACAAGTGGCCGCGTTTTACAGCACCACCAACATTGATGTTCTGTTTTTTTTTTCGTTTCAGGTGTGAATTATGGATTGTATAGCGACGGGTGCAATCAGTATCTATTAGAGGCGGCTGCGAGACAATCGGGAAATGTCCTTGTATATATGTATTTGTGGCATGTTACTCTCAGAATAAGCGGCTTTGGGAACTTTTTTTTGGAAGTGGAGAGGCATTTGAGTCACGTCTCAGTAGCAAAACAACAAAAGTCAAGATTTGTGTGAGGCAAAGAATTACTTTTTGCTGGGAAAGTCTTCGTACGGTCGAAATAAACGGCTAACTGGATGCGCTACGGGAGTCGCATTTGCCCCTGGTCATAACATTTTTCTCTAGAAACTGAATTTTTCGTGAGAAATATGGATGGATACTTGTTTTACTACGCCTTTGAGTTTCATCATTGTTTTCTCCCCATGGACCTTTGAAACCTTTTTTCTCCCACTACCTGAACTCTTAGATTATTTTACAGAACCATGGTTTCCGGGTTCGTTGAGTTCGAAATATTGAGGGGAAAAAACTACCCTCAGGCGGAAGAAGATCCAAATCCCTGCACGACCCAGGTGACAGTATTAGTAGTTGACGCATTATCAGGGGCTGTTCTCTCGCCTGCGCAGTTGTCATCTATTCAGCAAAACTCGAATGCCCCATTTTACAACGACACACTGAATTTCAGGGTGGAGGATGTATCTGAAGATGTTTGTCTTTCCATTACAGTGAGTGAGCACTCTCGTCAAAAAATGCCGTTTGTTCTTTTTTATGGCAAGCAGATCATTGGCCTCTCCAAGCTAAAAGCAAAGCAGCGATTTGTGATCCCTCTGTTCTCGGAGGAAAAGGATACTCAACAAGTCGAAATCGGCGCAGACACGCTGGATCTTGAGAGCAACGGGGGAGTACCATTCTTGAGCGCACGTATTCAGTTTACAAAAGATAAAATTTTGGACAAGACCGATCCGTATTCCGATGTGAATGTATCAGGCAAGGACTTATCCTTTGACGGGAAGAATCAACTGGTTCCAGAAGGGAGCCAGTACGTATGGCTAAGGCTGAAAAGGGATAAAAAATGGACAAACTCTTTTCAATATGAGCTCTCTGTTGCTTGGCGTTCTCGTCCTCCACTCGAAGCGGAGGCTCAGGGCAACACGAAGTCGCGAAAAGGCACTACTGGAGGCATGGGTGCGATTTCTCCAGAACTGGAGTCGACACGGACACTTGGCGACATCATCATCAAAAAATGGTGTTGCCGCCGCACGCACCAGGTACTCACTCGAGTTTGCATTACTGCAGAGAAGTATGGTAATAAAGTCACCGATCTCACATTCACTCCAAAGGAGGAGGTGGCGTTTCGCACCAACAAAAAGGAGCGCTGTGTTTTTCTCGAGCAAATGTGCAAAAAGAGGCTAGAGGACGCTTGTAGCAACTGTCTTCGAGAGTGGCTCAGCAGGTTATGGATTCTTTTTGTTACCGGTGTCGACAGCGATCCTGCAGGACCGAGAGCTTTAAGCTACGAGGTGCGAAAGGCTGTCCATGACGCACAATTTACACAAGCGGACGCCATTATTTTACAAGCGTGCCTTTTGTTTTCCTTTATCCCGTCTCTCAAGTACGAAGTGTGTCAAGCGCTTTCCGAGTCTGATTATCAAGCCGCTCAGCCGGAAGAAGAGATAGAGGTGAGTTCTTTTGAATCACCCCAGTGTCGTGTGACACCTTCACAGGAGGCGTTCACTCGTGTTTTTATTTCGTTTGTCGGTTCACTTCTTGACACATTAACCGAAGCAGAGATCGCCAAGGCCGCAGCTGAGTTTAAGCCTGCTATATGGGATGCACAGCAGCGGATTGCTAAAGGTGCAAAAAACACGATTGGTTCTTGCAGAAAGAAATACGAAGGGTCCATTTTCAAAGGCAGTGGTATTCATATCGATCACTTGGACAAGCTCGGACGTCGCAAGCAAGTGCCAAAATTTGTTTGACGAAGGATTGGACTTATCACACCAAAAATATCTTGGGCCTGAAAATAATTTATCCGCCTTTTCTTTTAATGGGGCGCATGTACAATACTGAAAAAAAGAAACAATACGATCTTTATTTGTCGCGCTTTCAAGATTTGACACCAAGGAAACACGGTATAGTAAGTGTAGCGTGACAAACTGTGCACACAAACAGAAAAAAACATTTTTCTGTCTTGACGTGCGTCACTAGGTCGAAAAAAAAGAACTCTCTTGCATGTGCAATCACCTTTTTTTTCCAGTTCCGATTATCTTTATATATATATATTTGACTGTCTGTTTCTGCCATATTTCTGATGATGCGGTTCACCTAACCGCGGCATCAGGGTCTAGTACTCACTCTGCGGGGAAGCCGATATCGTACAGACTTCCCTCGGGTACCGCTGGTGGACTCGTGGTGTCAGCGGACAGGTCTGGGCTGGCGCTGAGCCGAAGAGGCTTGGGGTCATGATCATGTTTGTAGGAGTCCACTGCGAATCCCGTCGTCGATTCAACAAATATGGGCATCCACTTACTCCCTCTCTGTTTTTGCTGCGTTGCGGTGATGCTGAGCGTAGTTCTGGACCTAGGTTCCGTTGCGTGTAGTGAAATGGCAGTGGACTGAGCGACGCCAAACGGTGTTGGTTGGGCCGGCTCCTTGACATAACCGTAGGACAACAGAGGTAGGTGAGCTTTACTTGTATGCGTCTATTTGCTGACTTGTTTGTGGCGGCATGATACGTTGCAGAAAAGCCAACTTGCTACCATGTTTTTTCCGCTAACCAATGCTTCGATGTAACTCTATTTTCTCAATTATCAAAAGAAAATCAAGGTGATGAGATCATCATAACGCGATCTCAGCGGAAAAGAAACGTAAAAGGGGATCGTAATAATGAAAGGCGGTGACTTTTGGAATATAGGCAAAGGCTCTGATTGCAGCACTCTATCGTCGCATTTCATTTCATTACCGCCGTCAGAGCAAGCAGGCTCAATTTGTTTTGAAAGATGCCGGGTACTGCTTATTCATAGCTTTACTACTACCTCAACCTCTCCAACTCTCACGTCTTTTTTCCTTTGAATGAAAGACATACAGGAATCTGTTCTATGTGAGAACAGTAAATGCTTATCCTGCATGTTTGTGCAGTTCTTTCGTCTTTTTCTCCCTTTTTGTCAACGTTCATGCGCTGAGCAATGCTACCAGCGGCAAATATCTACCGACTAATCCTGATTGTAGCCGGTGTTGTTGTGCTGCTCGGCAGCGCGGTGTCAGGTGTTCGCGTTGGCGTGACAAGGTGTGGGGGAATCATCCCGATTGACAGTCAGTATTTTCTTGACCCTGTCTGGGCCTTTACAACCTTTCGAAACCGTATTGAGAGGTTGAGCAACGACTCTCTCGTCTTTGAGAAACGGTTTGTTTCTGAGAGACTCAAGGAGCAGGTAATGATAGAGTCTGGTGCAGACCTCAGTAGTGTGACGGTGTTCGAGATTGTGCCGACGACTGGCAAAAGCATCGATGCTACGGGTTCAAAAAGTCCCAGTGAACTGTGCTCGGTCTCTCTCGACCCTCTGGCTGGCGCCATGGTTGGGGTTGTCTCCCGCGGCGCGCGCCTGACTTTTCTCAACGCGGATCCTGCAGAGAGTGCGGCGTGCTCTTCGGCTTTAAATGTCTCTCTGCAGCCGCACCAGGGAAATGCGACCTGGGTTTACTTTGCTAGGGGCAAGTTCGCATACTCGAACTCGATCACATTGGTCGGCGCCTCCGGCGTCACGTGGCCGATGACGCTCACCTTCAGCTCTGAATGCCCAATCCAGCTGATTGTACTCTTGGATCAGTATGGTGCAATCGACCGATGGTTCGTATGGATACCAACGACCGCCTACACTGCTACAGTAGTGGCTATTCTCCTTCCTGTCGTTCTACTTCGTTCGAGACTTCCCGTTCACCTCGCCGGGATCTGCTTGTTTTTGGTTTTTCTAGGGTTTTTCGGCTCTTGCATTGGTCTTGTTGTCGAGCTGCTTCAATGGCAGAGCGCGGTGGGAAGGCTGTATCCTTTCCCGGACTCGGTTACGCTTTACTGTTGTCTTTGCCTGCTGTACACACTGCTGTTCGTGCCTGTTTTGTACCGCCAAGGAAACAACACAATTCTCTTTATGGGAGTAACTCGGCTCCTTATTTTTGGGCTCAACTGTGCCCTGTGCGTCGGTTATTGGGTAATGGGTTTCGTAGTTTTGGGTTCTTTGGGAGTGCTTCAGTATCTGGTCACCAATTTTATTCTAACCTACTACTATGCGTACGTTTCCGTGTACCTGCGACGTGCAGTGAAGGGATCGTCGTCCCTACCCAAGTTCTCGAACAACTTCGTGTATCTCTGGTGCGCGCCTGTCACACCGTTCGCATGCTGTGCGCTGATGTACTACGACCTGTATCTGCTCACTCACAGCAACGTTGAACGCGATCCCGTGGCGGCTCGCATGCGAGATGTCGTTCGTATCTACAACGTCCAGCTGTCATTGCCGCTTCTGTTTTTTCAGAATGTGTATGGAGTCGCACTCCTGGCAACCGCGTGTGCTTATCACATGCCTTTTTTAACGCTTCTTTTTGTGGCTCTCCTCCTTTGGATCGTGCACTCCATTTACGTGGTTGAGCAGTGCACGAAAGAGTGGGCGCGGTGGCACCGGCGGGGCCTCTCTTTGGGATTTTGCGGGTGCCTTTCTCTCCCTACCGCCATGACGGCACTCCTCTCCCTGGATTACGAAGCGAATGCGTCAGGAACAGCCACTTTGCCTCCGCAAAGTGGGCTACAAGCTCCTCGACCGAATCAGCACCAGAGAGGTATCGCCGAGTATCAGGCAGGAGAGGGACTTCACACCACTTCAACAGAGAATGATAGCAGCGAAGTGGTTCCCCCCTCTTTTCCGCCCTCTCATCATTCGGAGGATGATCATATAGCGACGCCCCAACGACGCCCCGGAAGTAACCCTGCGGGATCCACTACTCTGCCTACAGAGCATGTCAACGATGTTCTGGAGTTCTGGCCGAACAGCGTGGAGAGGTAGCACTCATGCACGTAGTCGCGGAGCGTTGTCGTGGTTCCTTGATGGGACCTGCTTGCTTGATTGCAGTACGATGCGGATGCTGGCTTACACCTTCCCTTTGGCATTTTCACCGTCTGAGTTTTATACGTGGACTTCTTTTTTCGGTCCCGTTCACCCCCCTTGCCATTGCGTGTCGTCATAGAAAATTGAATCAAAGTTGTGGGTACAAACGTGCGTTCTCGTGGGCCGTGCAGAGATGGAAAGGGACCCCCTGGTCCGACTGCTTTCACCCTCTCAAGTTGAACACGTGAAACACGGGTGAGGTACTGAAAAGAGGTCCAGCTGCGCGTTCACCCCGAAGTGGCCGCCAACCCTCTGAGCCATAGCAATGATAATCAAAGGATCATCGCAACACCATTCGAGTCCACCACTGTTCTCCACGACTCTCTCTTTTCTGTGTTTCCATGAAATGTTTCGAACTTTTTTTTTCCGCACTCGCTACCCACGCCCGCCGACCGTCTGGCTAGAAGAGAACAGCCAGCAGTAGGAAGAACAGGTAGCAAATCTCACCGGGTCTCCAGCCGTCATTGGTACGCCAGCACCACGGTGCTTAACGGCGTGTCTGCGTGCGTGCGTTGGAAGACGCGCGTGTGCAGTCAGTGCGAGACTCTTTATGCACAGCTCATTTGCTGTGGGTTGGCTCTAGAGCTGCAGCTTGCTGGCATACTTGGTAGACGTCAATGTGGGCGAGCTTTCTGGATCAAATCCAACAGCGAATTGAAGATGCTGTGGATCTCCTCGGCGATGAGGAGGCGGAAGACGTTGGGCGGGAGGATGCCGCATGCGTTGTGGTAGCCAGCCCTGCCGCTGACTTGAAGGGCTCCGTACTGCCTCAGGAGCGGATGCGAGAGCAGCCTGTTTCATCAGCTGACAATTCAGATGGTGGCGCTGGTGCGGAAGGATTGGAGGAGGACGAGCTGAACGAGCTGGTAATCCCATCCGCTCTTCCAGAGCCCGGCTTGCGTAGATCCGCACCGGCAGCAACGGTGCCGCCAGCGCCTCCGACGCTGCCTTCGTCATCGGCCACACCCGGCTTGTCAGTGGTCACCCTGTCGCCGAAACCCACGACGTTTTCTGACCCGACAGACGTGACCCCCTCTGCCGCCGCAGGACCTCAGTTAGTGCCAGCTTCACGAGAAACAGGGGAGCAACACCCCAGTGCTGTTCCTAGCGACACCAATCCCTCGATAGCAGGATCACGGCTTACACCACAAGCGGAGGAGGTCACGGTGGCACCTGAGGAGCTTGCAGCACCGCCACCTGTTAGCTCGTTGTCGGCGAAGTCGCCCTCGCTAGAGGGCGCCGACCTTCATTCCGCCCTGCTTCATGCAGAAGGTACCACTGCCCTGACTTCCAACCCGACTTCAGCGTCTTCGACTGGGAAGGCCATTCCATCTACGTCGTGTCCCCCGTCTCCTTCGTTGCCTGCTGCAACCGGACCTTCCCCAGGACCCCCTTCGGCGGTGCTGGGGGAGTCCAGCGACATAGGGCAGCTGCTTCGATTCCAGCAGCAGTTGGCAGAGGAGATGGAGAATGTGGCTAAGCTGCAGCGTCAAAACGCATCCTTGAGGGACCGCGTCTCTGGGCTTGAAGAGCAGCTGGCAGGAGCCACATCTTCCCTTGCGCGCACTGCAGACAGTGAGCAACAGATATCGCTGCTGATCGAGAGGCTCGGAAAGGAGAGGGAGAGACACAAGGCAGTGGCAGAGGAGCGGAACCAGCTGAAAGAGCACCTCCAGGATCTTGAAGAAGAGCTAGAAGAGTATCGTGTTCGGGAAGAGGGCTGGATAAGTGGGCAGAAGCGGGAACAAGAGAACGCGATCGCTGCGCAGCAGTGCATTGCCCAGCTCGAGAATGACATGCGGTCTTGCAACGCCGTCGTTGACAACCTCAGGACCCAACTTAAGGAAGCGAAGCACCTAAACGGTGTCCTACAAAACCAGGTGGAAGAGCTGAAGGTGAGCTACTCCGCCCAGCTGGATACCGTAAAAGAGTCAAGCTCCGACACCGTTGATCAGCTTCGCCAAGAGGTGGAGCAGCTGCGCAGCTCTTTACAGAACCTGTCGACAGAGTATGACACACGAACAGCAGAGCTGGAGAGAGAGGTGCAGAGCGCAAACATGCACGCCCATCAAGCAGAGGCCCGTCTGAGTGAGATGGCACTTGGGTCTGTCAACACGCTGCAGGATCTCCGCAGTGAACTCGAGGATTCTCAGCGCAGCAGCGCCACCTGGAAGGCGGAGGCGCAGAAAACGCGCCACGAGTACACGACGCTACTCGAACAGTATGCATCACTGAAGCGGTCTCGAGGGGCAGCAGAGGCCGAGTTGCGCGACCGGCTCAGCTACGAGTCTAACACAGTCTCTGCTCTGCGGAAAGGCATCCGTGAGTGGGAAGATCGATATCTGGCGCTGCAGGAATCCGTGGGCGCGACGCAGACGGAGATAGAGGAGCAGCGAAAGACAATCATGCAGCTGGAATCCACGATTCAAAAGATGAAGGGGTCCGGCGCTGACATGCTGGGCCAGTCTCAGAGCGAAGTCCTCGTGAGTACGAACGCGCTGCCTGTGAAGGCTTCGTTCTCGGAGCCTTCACTGTCAGGGTCACCTTTGAACGAGACACTTGGGGGGCGGCTAATGTCAGCTCCCCCGCTGAACCCCTTCATAAGCATGAAGCGGCCAGCTTGGAGCGATTCGAGGGACTGCAAAACACGCGAGCGACTCGAGCAGGAGGTGGTGCGGCAGTCTGCCGAGCTGGAGCGCGTCCGGGCCGCAGCCGCTGACGCCGAGGTCTGGAAAGCAAAGTACGATCGCCTGCAAGAGGAGCACGACCTGCTGCTTCAACTGTATGGGCAGCTCGAGGAAGATGTCAGTGCGTTGAGGAAGAACGGCGCTGGGATTTTGTCTGCTGCTGCCTCTTCTGCTTCCGGGTCTGTATCCGCCGCTGCTGCGCCTTAGCGTTCTGAACTGAAGAGTTGGCGGAGGAATCTTGGGGTGGGAGGGGTGGGGTGGGGTGGGGAGAAAGGACTATTACGGAAGAATGGCAGTGTGGGGTGAGGAGATGAGCCTGGGTTACAGCAGCGCATTGTGAGACGGTTGCTGGATCCATCCGTTCAAAGGCGCCGAGCGTCCAACCGGAGCGACGGTCTTTTTATGTTCTTTCTTTCTGTTCCTGGGTTGCCTTTACAACGTACTTGCGTGTTCCCTCCACCTTTGCCCCACTCCCCCCATTTCCCATCTGTCTCTGCCCTTACTTCAGACTGGCATTTGGCTTTTCTACTGACACCCCATTTACCTTGCAAGGGAGAGAAAGGCGGCGGGAGGGGGAGGGGTGTTCATGGAGCTGCCTCGGAGCCTCTGGGCACTTGTCAGCCACAGTGCGCACCTCCAACCCTTGTGCGGCTCCTCGCTACGTCATTATCTCGTCGTTTGCGGTGCGTAGAGACGACGTTGACAGCAACAACAGTCGTCTGGTTGTGTGGATTGTGTGCAAAAAAGTCACAGGCGAGTGACGCAGACGCGCGCTTTTGCCCTCCTGTGCAGCGCACATGTAATGACGGTTGCTACGAAAAAAAAAAGAAACGGGGGAAATGTCAGTGGCGCTGTTCGGGGTACCCTCTGGATGTTCCTTTTTTTTTTCGCCTTATCACTCCTACACTATGTCTTGTCTCCCTCCCCCTCCTGCTTCATCTTTTCAAGTAGTGATGGTTGGCGGTAGCGGTGGTGGTGCCGATGCCCCTGCTGCTTTCCTCATCCTTGTTTATTCCTCGCCGCCGTTCTATATCTCGCACCCTCAACTCTGTCTCGTCGTCTCTGACTCTCGAGGACGGTGATGCCCTTACCTCTCTGTTTCTCGCTCTCGGCACACCATACCGCTTGAAGGAACGGTTGGGTACCCTTGTATGCAGAGGAACCTTGTATGTACCAACACACACACGCGCAGCTGCACTAACACTGCTGCTTGACAACACTCCGCTTCATAGCAGGTGAAAGGACGGAGACCAAACAGGCAAGCCAGACACACGAAGGTGTCCACCAAGCGGACCATCACGGACTCCGCCTTAATCTCTTCGCGGGTGGCCTCTTCAGAGTGTTTCCTCTGCAGCGCCACCCCACCTTCTTCGCTTTCAGACACACCTCTCTCTCCGTTGTTTCCTCCATCCTACCCTTGCTCAGCTGCCTCAGTGGAGTCTCTAATAACGCCTTCTGTCATTTCGTCCCTGACGGGGGATTCCGGGACGAAGCTGGTGCTGGGTTGTGTGGCAGCGGGGGCTGCGGTGGTGGGCCTCCTGCTCTTTTCAACCCTCTTGTGCAAAAACTGGAGATGCTGGCGACTGCGACTCGGCAGAAAGTCGCGAGTGGCAGCTACAACGCACTCGACAACGAAACCGTATGCTCCGATTCGCAGCATCCTTTCAGAGACCCGCAGCTGTGCCCCAAATGGGACGCGTGCCGCCGCCGCTGCGGACGAGGTGACTCTGTTGACGGCCCCACAGTTTGCGAAGTCCACAAAGGATACCCGAAGCACCGCGCGGCAGCAGGAGGAGCAACTCAGCGATTTGTTTGTGCTGATTCGGCATGGTGAGCGCCAGGATCACGTTGATCGTGCGTGGAAAGGGAACGCCCTTCTCCCCCTCTACGACCCGCCTCTGTCAAACGCTGGCCGGATGCAGAGCTTTGAGACGGCGCTTAGGTACTTCACACTCCGGCAAGAGAGGAAGGTGGAGAGGCGCATCCGCGGCATGTTCACGCTCTTTCTCGTTTCCCCATTTCACCGGTGTATTGAGACGGCAGCGGTGATGAACGTCATTGCATTTGAGGGAAGGCTGCCAATGTACGTGGAGCCTCTCTTGTCGGATTGGCAGAAGGCGAAGGTGTTTCGCACCGCTCCCGTACTGGGAGGCTCGTACACGACCACTGAGCGGCCCAGCGTGCCCGGGGCAAAAGGCGATCGGCTCCTTTTCCGACCACAAGTGGAGGCGCTTCGCGCGACGCTGATCCCGTTCCTGAAAACGCGCGCAGCGGAAGAAACCGAGCTCCTCGCCGAATACAACATCGGCACTGAGGTGGCGAGTGCATGGGCCACGTTGGCGGAGGAGTGGCTAAACACGCACACCGCGCTTCCCGTCTGGACGTGCGCCGCGGCGACGAGTGCCATTGAGGCAAAGGTCGCCTCGCGGTCTGACGGCACCAGTGATGTGCGTGCAACAAGCCGAAGGGCTGGCAAGAGCTCTCAGTCTTCTCCACGAGATGCCTCGGATGAGGGGTACTGCGGCTGCGGCGTGGCGCACCCAGAGGGCAAGTCGGACCTGGTCCGGCGCTGCGAGCAGGTGATGAGCACGCACTTTCTCCGCTGCGCCGCTGTCGAGTCGGATACGATGGTGCCTTTGGCAATCCAGACTGCCGTGGCCGCGGAGCGAAAGACGCGTTTGCCCAAGTATTTTCAAATTTGGGGAGAGCGCACAGCGGAGAACCGCGAGTCTGCCGGGCCGCCGGCGCTGCTGCCACCGATGCACATCATGGCCATCACCCACGCCGACGTGGTGTCCACGCTCTTGGAGGTGTGCTGCCCCAAGTATCACGACAAGGGTGCCGGCTATTCGGTGCCCTACTGCAGCGTCACGACGCTTCAGCGACACAACAACTACTACCGCATCCCGACCGCAGAGGAGCGGCGACGACGAGAAGCGAGTGTCAGCACTCTCGCACCTGCTCAAAATCGCGGAAAGTGGTGTGCAAAGAGGAAAGGGAACACAGCATCATCCAAGAATCAGCTGACGACTCCGATTCGGACAAGACCACTCTCGCCATTGCCTGTGGAGTGGAATGTGGAGGTGGTCGGCTCCACCGACCTGCTGCGCACTCGCATCGTGATTCAGTACGGCAAGTAGAGGAGATGGCGTGGACCGGAAGGCGCTAGCGCACACGTGCGCCGCCGCGCTTGGAGTCACGCAGCCATTGCTGACTTGCCCTCTGTTTCATCCGAGTCATGGAATATGTGTGCGGGTATGTATGTGACGGCGGCTGCACTGCCAGGGGACGTGATTGCATCTTCCTCGCTCGTTCGTGTGCCTGTTTTTCTTCTTCCCTTCTTCTGCTTGTGTGGGTCGCCCCTACGGCTCACGGCAAACAAAGAGCGAAAATGACGTGAGTAAGCGCTGCTGTTCGGGCGGCACACAGGCAAACATGTCGGGGGAGATGCCATGAAAAGTGCGGTACCGCTCGTTTCTCAGCACGAGCACCATGAGAAGGGAAACCCGTGCGTACAAACGGCCCCTCCTCCGTCTGTTCGTGTGCCTTGAAGGGTCGCAAAGAGGGGTGAGGGGGAGGGGGACGGCATTTCGAAATTGGCGCCTCCTTGTGTGCGTATGCGTCCATTTCTTCGAAGGTGCTTGCGCCGTTGTGACTCAGGGACGAGAGGCGGCGTGAGGCAAGTAGGAGCGTCGCAAGACGACCAGAGAAAAAGCGAAAGTGCAGACAGGCACAGACACGCACACGCGCGGTTGCGTATTTGTCTCTCATCCCTTTCTCTTTCTTTTTATCACCTTTCGTTTGTTTGTCTTCAGGTCCTGCATCTCCTCCCCTCCCCGCTCCGGTATGCACTGGTCTTCTTCTCCCAGCTTTCTCTGTTCGTCTCCTCCTCTGGTAGTTTCCCTTTCGTGCCTCACTCGGCTCTCTGCACACCCCACGTTCGTTCTCTGTCTCCAGGTCAGCTTCAAAGCCGTTTTAAGTTTTCTCCTACCACTGGTACACACACACACGCACACACACAAACGCACACGCACACACGAGAGAAATAGCAACAGCAGCGACAACCAACAACAACCAGAAACCCCTCTTTACCGCAAGAGATCAACAAGCGGAAACAGCTTGCAACAGTAGCTGCGCGGTATTCTCTTTCTTCCGCTTTGGTCTTTTACGCGCGCCGTCTCTGCGCTGCTCTGCTCCGACAAGCGCCAGAAATGTGAACAGCACGGACGTATAGCGAGGTGTCTTTACAGCGGCCCATAGGCACACGATCATACGTACACGTACGGCGTATACGAGGCGGCACTGAAAAGACATACAGAGCTCAATCACCCCAAAAGACGTGTCCACTCTTTTACTTTTCGTCTCATCCTTTTCTTTGCGGCTCCGAGGACGCAGCGGCCCATCATTACGGACTGGCGAGTCGTCGTCTCCCTCATCTTTTATCTTGTCGCCACCTCTTGTGTTCCGCATTACCGGTAACCAACGACGTCCTTCTACCAAGCGAAACGCACCCAACCTACTCCACACACACGCACACACACGCGCGCGCGAGAGAACACAACACTTTAAGGAAAGCTCAGGCGAAAAAAAAATACAAAAAAGAAATAAGGTGGTGGGGGACACGAAAACAGCAGCAAGGCATCCAAAGCAAAGAGACAACAACGACAAAGAGAGTTGGGCACCGCTGCTGGCTGAAGAGGGAGGGGGGGGGATATTGCTGCGTGCGTAGATCTCTCTCTCTTTATACACATTTCTTTTCGCTTCGTTCGCGTCCCATTCTCTGTTTTGTTGTGTGGCTTCTCCGGAGTTCGGGGGTCCTCAGTCATCCTCTCCCCACTCCCTGGACTGCTGCGTATTTGGTGTTTCGTTCTCTCTTTTTTTTCTTTGTCTCCGCGCCGTGCTGCTTTCGCGCCTCTCAGTGGGGCAAGGGAAACAAAGAGAAAGGGGACGTCTGTCCTCCCCCTCCCCTGCTCGTGTTTCTCACAGTCACGTGCGTTTCTTGGCGTTGGTGCTTGCAGACACCGTCGCTTGCCTGCTGCACTTACTCCCTGTTTGTGTTTTTTTTTTGCTCTTCGAGGTTGTCTCGCTGGACATCAAGTCTGCGTGGAACCGCAGGAGATCATGCAATCCTCTGGTCCCCCTGGAAAACCGCCGTGGGGCGGAGGTCGCGGCCCATGGGGCGCCAATGACAGCAGCGCCAACAACGCTGTCGTTCAGCCATCCTTTCACGACAGGAGCACGAGAAGAGGTCCCAGCGGAAAGATCAACAGCACCGCCAACAACGGTGGCAACAACAACAACCAACCTGCAAAGCAGAGCTACGCTCACGACAGCACGGCAGAGCAGAGCATCCAAAGCGGAAATCCGATGGGAAGCCCAGCAGATCGGAAGGCTCCTGATGTGCAGGCCCGTGATGCGGGGAGCTTTTACGGGAAGGAAAAGCCAACCGCGAGCTCCCGCTCGCAGCAAGGAAATCGTGGCCATGCCACCGCCAGCGTGGGGAGCGACGGCGGCGCAGCTGCTGTGGGGACCAGTGCGGCGATCGACGCCACGCTGAAGCGGCTGACGGTGCTTCTCAGCAGAAGGTTCTTCCCCTCCAAACAGCAGCAGGGGCTGTCGCATCAGCAAAACTCTATGGCGCAAAGCAGCTTGGCAGAGGATATCTTTACGGGTGGCGTGCAGACGAACAGCTTCGTGTCCGAGTGCATGCAGGCGCAGAGGCCCGTGGGGCTGCTCACCCACTCTGGCGAGCCGCTGTCGCCGCGCGGCGATCGCGTCGGTGGATCTGGCCGCTCGGCGTACCAGGCGCAACGCAAGATTTCGCTGGATATGCTACTCTCCAGCGTTGACGACATCGTGTCACAGGTCTACGTGAACTTTGACGAGGATCTCACCAAGGTGTTACTCAACGCACTCGATCGCGTCACGGCCTGCGACACACTGGATCAGAGGGAGCGAACGAAAGTCCGCGTGATCGACGAGCTACTTGAGGTGCTCGGGGACAAGCATTACGACCTGCTGCAGTGCGTTATGTACCGCCCTCGCGAGGTCTTCCTCCGGCTCCTGGAGGAGTTCTGCACCTTGGAGGATGGCAAGGATGCCACGACGAGCCAGTCTTCTAGCGGTCCGAAGGGGCTGACGGTGCGCTTCGTGAAGAACAATCAGCGCTCGCAGGGGCAGGATGTGGTGATCAACGACGCGGGCAAGCTCACCGATCAGAAGTGGCTTGCCCACATGAACAGGCGTTACCGTGTCTTGATGCAGGAGTCCGAGCTGGATGAGCTCTTTAAGCGAGACTTCAGCGTGACCGGGTCCATTATGCCGGCAGGCGCTACTGTCACCAAAAAGCCCGGGCACGTGCGCATCCACATTCCCCCTCCCAGGCAGGAGGTCCTGCCTGAGAGCAAGCGCGTCTGCGTCGCGACGTCCCTGCCAGAGTGGACACACCCAGCCTTTCTCTCCATCACGCACCTCAACACGATTCAGACAACGATCTTCGAGACGGCGTTTCACACATCGCAGAACATGCTGGTGTGCGCGCCGACGGGTGCGGGTAAGACGGTGTGTGGGCTGCTGGTGATGTTGCGGTGCATCAGCGAGCACTTCGAGGGCGGTGTGCTGGATCGAGACTTCAAGATCATCTTTGTTGCCCCAATGAAGGCGCTCGCGCAGGAGATGGTGGAGAACTTCTCGCGCCGTCTGGCACCGTTCATGATAAAGGTACGCGAGCTTACGGGCGACATGCAGCTGACCAAGCGGGAGCTGGCGGAGACGCAGGTGATCGTGACAACGCCGGAGAAGTGGGACGTCATCACCCGCAAGCAGAGCAACGAGGAGCTGGTAAGGCAAGTGCGGCTCATCATCATGGATGAGATTCATCTCCTGAACGAAGAGCGTGGCCCGGTGCTAGAGGCGTTGGTCGCGCGCACCCTGCGGCACGGCGAGCTGAATCCGGAGCAGCGCGTCCGCCTGGTGGGGCTCTCCGCCACGCTGCCCAACTACAAGGACGTGGCGAACTTCCTGCAGGCGGACTTGCGGGAGGGTCTGAAGGTGTTCGGCCCGGAGTATCGCCCTGTCCCGCTGGAGCAGACATTTATTGGTCTGCAAAACACATCCGGGGCGCCGAAGCGCAACAAGGAGTTCGAGCTCGATCGCCTGGCGTACGAGGAGGTGGTGAAGAATGTGCGAGAGGGACACCAGGTAATGGTGTTTGTGCACTCACGGAAGCAGACGGTGGGGCTGGCGAAGTACTTTATCGAGGAGTCGACGCACCGTGGGGAGGAGCACCTGTTCCAGTACAAAGGTGTCATGCCCTCAGGGATCGAGAAGAAGGGCCGGACGCTCCAGGGACGCGACTTGGCCTCGCTCTTCGCCGCCGGCTTTGGCGCGCACCACGCCGGCCTCGTCCGCTACGACCGCACCACTACTGAAGGCTTCTTCAGGGACGGGTACTTGCGAGTGCTGTGCTGCACGAGTACCCTGGCGTGGGGTGTGAACCTGCCGGCGCACACGGTGGTCATTCGCGGCACGCAAATGTACGACCCCAAGCGCGGTGGCCTCGTTTCCATTTCGGTGCTGGATGTGATGCAGATCTTCGGCCGCGCTGGTCGTCCGCAGTTCGACACGAGCGGGCATGGCATCATCATCTCAGATGACAAGGAGGTGAGCCACTTCCTTCGGCTCATCGCACACGCCCTGCCTATCGAGAGTCAGATGCAAGGTAAGCTGTGTGACCACCTGAACGCCGAGGTGAACGCCGGCACAATATCCTCCGTGATGGAGGCCTCCTCGTGGCTGGAGTACACGTACATGTGGCAGCGGATTCGGGTGAATCCGCTGACATACGGGCTGAAGGTGAACAATGTCCGCAAAGACCCGGAGCTCAAGACAGTGCGGTACAGTATGATTAACACTTCGTTCACCGACCTCGCCATTGCGGGCATGGTGCGTTACAACCCGGAGACAGGCTCGGTGGAGAGCACCGATCTCGGCCGTCTCGCGAGTCACTACTACATCACCTACGAGAGCATCAGTATATTCAACGAGAAGATGCGCCGCCCTGATGACACGTGGATCGACGCGTTGGACATGGGTACCGCTATGAACATCGCTGCCTCGGCAAAGGAGTTCAGCCAGCTGAAAGTGCGGCAGGAGGAGCTGGATGAGCTGCAGAATCTGCATCAGCTGTTGCCGAAGCAGGTGCGTGAGTACCGGGTGAGTGGCGAGAGCACCGACGAGACGAGCACGCAGTGGAAGGTGACGACGTTGCTCAAGGCGTACATCAACCGCCTTTCTGTTGAGACGCATTCTCTGTCGTCCGACATGGTGTACGTGCTGCAGAACATGCCCCGCATCTGCCGCGCCCTCTTCGAGATTGAGCTGGAGCGTGGGCACCCCCTCACCACGTACACGTACTTGACGCTGTGCAAGTGCATTGAGCACCGCTGCTGGGACTTTGAGCACCCGCTGATGCAGTTCGCGAATTGGAGTCACCGGGTGAACATCACAGACGCGGTGTGGGCGAACCTGAACAAGTGCAACCCGAGCATGCAGCTGCTGCAAGAGATGACGGCGAAGGAGGTGGGGGAGATGGTGCATAACGTGCGCTCCGGTCGTGACATTGCCGATCTGGTGTCGAAGTTTCCCTCGGTGAACATCGACATTGATGTGCAGCCCATCACTCGGTCCATCCTGCGCGTCAAGGTGACGATCGAGGCGGATTTTGTGTGGAGTCGCGACTTGTCTGGCAACTCCGAGATGTTCTGGCTGCTGGTGGAGGACCAGGACAACCACTTCATCTTCCACCACGAGTCGGTCACGCTTACGCGCAAGGAGGTGGAGACCGGCACGCCGCACGTGGTGAATCTTGCTGTCCCGATTGTGCCCCAGTACGACATGTACGCGGTGCGCCTCTACAGTGACCGCTGGATGGGCTGCAAGGAGGACTACACCTTCTCCATTGGCCACCTGCACCTTCCGGAGGACTCGCAGATGACGACGAAGCTGCTGCCGCTGAGCCCGCTTCGGCTGCACGTGATCCCGGAGGAATACCATGCCATATACCGAAACTACCGCCAGTTCAACGCGGTGCAGACGCAAATCTTCTACACCATGTTTCACACAGACGAGAACGTCTTCCTCGGTGCGCCGACGGGCAGTGGTAAGACGATTGCGGCAGAGATGGCCATCCTCCGCGTGTTCGAGCAGTATCCCGGCAAGAAGGTGGTGTACATCGCGCCGCTCAAGGCCCTCGTGAAGGAGCGGCTGCGTGACTGGAGGGCCCGCATGATGCTCGTGGGGCGCTCCGTGGTGGAGCTGTCGGGCGATGCGACGCCGGACATTAGTGCGCTCGCCAAGGCGGACATCTTGTGCACGACTCCGGAGAAGTGGGATGGCATTTCGCGTAACTGGCAGGTGCGCAGCTACGTCACGGCCGTGAAGCTGGTTGTGTTCGATGAGGTGCACATGCTGGGCACCGACCGTGGTCCGATCCTGGAGGTGATTGTGAGCCGCATGCGTTACATTGGATGGAACCTGAAGGCGCCGATCCGCTTGGTGGGGCTCTCCACGGCCGTCTCGAACCCGGGCGACCTGAGCTCGTGGCTTGGTGTGGAGAAGAAGTGGGCCGTGTTCAACTTTGACCCGTCAGTGCGTCCGGTGCCGATGACAGTGCACATTGCGGGCTACCACGGCAAGAACTACTGCCCCCGCATGGCCACCATGAACAAGCCGACGTACAACGCCATTTGCGAGAAGAGCCCGACGCAGCCGGTGATTGTGTTCGTGTCGTCGCGGCGGCAGACGCGACTCACGGCCATGGCCCTCATCGGCTTTCTGCTGATGGAGGGCAACACGGCCAAGTGGGTGCACATGAATGTAGATCAGGTGCAGGAGTACACCTCAAAGCTGGATGACCCGTACGTGAAGCACTGCCTGCAGTTCGGCGTCGGCATCCACCACGCCGGGTTGCTGGAGAGCGACCGCACGATTGTGGAGGAGACCTTCCTGACAAATCGCATTCAGGTGCTGGTCGCGACGTCGACGTTGGCGTGGGGTGTCAACTTCCCTGCGCACATGGTTGTGGTGAAGGGCACCGAGTACTACGACGCCAAGACGAACTCCTACGTGGACTTCCCGATCACTGATGTGCTGCAGATGATCGGTCGTGCCGGGCGTCCGCAGTTTGACACAGAGGGCGTGGCCCAGGTGCTGTGCCACGAGCCCAAGAAGGGCTTCTACCGCAAGTTCCTCTACGACCCTTTCCCGGTGGAGAGCGCGTTGCACAAGCAGCTGCACGTCCACATCAATGCCGAAATTGTGTCAGGGACGATCAACACTCGTCAGGATGCGGTGAACTACCTGACGTGGACCTACCTCTTCCGCCGAATTGCACGCAACCCCTCCTACTACGGCCTGGAGGACGGCTCTCCCAAGGCGGTCACGATCTTCCTCTCCACCCTGGTGAAGGGCGTGCTGGCGGACCTTGAGCGGTGCGGCTGTATTGAGCAGCCGGATGCAATGGACGAGGACGCGGACCCGGATGCGATCCAGTATACCGTTCTGGGCAAACTCTGTTCGTACTACTACATCTCCCACATCACGGTGGACTTGTTCAACCGCAACATCGAGCCGGATCACTCTTGCGGCGAGCTTCTGCGTCTCCTGTGTGACGCGGAGGAGTTCAATGAATTGCCGGTGCGCCACAACGAAGACAAGCTGAACATGGAGCTGGCGCGTCAGCTGCCGCTGCCCGTCCGCGACGCAGAGGCGGACAGTCCGCACGTCAAGGCGTTCCTCCTCTTCCAGGCGCTCCTCGAGCGTGCGTCGATGCCTATCACGGACTATATTACAGATCAGAAGTCCGCCATGGACAACGCAGTGCGTGTGATTCAGGCCATGGTGGACGTGGCCGCCAACAACGGCCACCTGTACGCCGCGCTGCGTTGCATGACGCTCATGCAGTGCATGGTGCAGGCCCGCTGGTGGGACGATAACTCTCTGCTGCAGATCCCGAATGTAGTCAAGGCGATGCTTCCGGTGATTGAAAAGGAGTGCGACGGGGTGCATGACGCGGCGGAGCTGGCGAACCGCCCGTTGGCAGTGCTGCAGAAGTTCCAGAAGGTGCTCGAGATGCCCATGTTCGGGCTGCGAGAGCGGGACGTGAACGAGTCCATGGAGGCGGTGCGCGGGCTGCCGCTTATCCAGGTTGACCTCACCATTCGGCAGCAGCAGGGTGGTGCAGCGGAGGAGATGGATACGGAGGACGAGGAGACTGTCGTGACGTACGAGCTGGCGGTGCATCTGCAGCGACTTTCCTTCGGACAGAAGAGGGTCATTGCGCCGCACTTCTCGAAGGCCAAGGATGAGCAGTACTGGGTAGTCGTCGGCCACGAGCCCACAGGCGAGCTTGTTGCATTGAAGCGTGTGAATCGGCTGCGACAGAGCAGCACGGCGACGCTGCGGATCGACTGGGACGAGGACTGGGTGCAGTACAGCCCCGACGGCACCGTGGAGCTGAATGTGTATCTCGTGTGTGACTCGTATATCGGGATGGATCAGCAGTACAGCTTCATCCTTCCTCCTCCAAGCTGAGCTGCTGCCCTGGTGACGCAAAGGGGAGTTGCTAGGAGTACCTTCGAGTGCACTGTGAATGGCAAGATCGTGCTGCACGAGTATGAGCACATAAGGATGCATACATACAGACACAGACACACCAACACGCATGTGCGCCTCCTCGTGGACAACGAGGCTGAGCAGCCACAGGAGCAGTATGTGCAGTCGCTGCCGCGTGCGTCACTTGAAGGCACAGGGCGTGGAGTCACGGCGGTTGACATCTCGGGCACGAGCAGAGATCACTGAGGTCACAGTGAGGAGCGTTGCTCCCCTCCCGGCATCTTTGGTGCTCTTTCGACTCAAGACCCGTCCGGGGAACCTGTCACTGCCACGGCGCCCCAGCACACACACACTTCTCTGTACATGCCCATACAGCATCCGCTGACGCGAGTACACGCTTTTGCCCGCATGGATAGTGCTCTGCTCGTCTTTTTCTACACCCCATCGTTCCTCATGCTCTTCCTCTCTGCCCTGTGCGTGTTTTCCGCGCCCACCCCCTCCCCCTGACCCAAATCACCTGCGCAAACGACGTACCCCAACGCCCACAACAGCCGAACACGAACTTGCGAGAAAGCAGAGGTGACCCAAAGGCACGTTCCCAGAGAAGACGCAAAGATAAAAATGGTCCACTTGCACCTCCTTGAATAAGAATAAAGTTATGCACTTTCGCGGCGTGGCTGTGTTACGCGCTGCACGTCGTTCGTATCCGCACGTCGCCATCACGGGTCGATGCTTCCTCTTGAAGCCTCGCCGGCATGCGCCTCTTGTGACGCTGAGTCAGCAAGACTCGTTATCCCTGCTGTACGACATGGAGTGTGTGGAGCTGACGCCGTCGGAGTCGAGTACAATCAACCGGCGCGGTGCTGTTCCTGCAAATCTCGCCGGTAACAGCTACTACGCGCGGCGGTACAGCACCCAGAGTGGCTCACGTCGCGGCACCTTGGGTGCGACAGAGCCCGATGTGCAGTTTCGTAACGGCGACCTGGTGCTGCGCCTGTGTCTCTCTGCGGTGCCACGAGAGTTGTCCCACAAGCGCATCGTGGACGTGACAGGCATGCAGACAAGTTTTCACGACGTCTCTGAGCGACACAGCAAAGCCCTCGCCACGATCGAGGAGGCAATGCAGACAATGCACCTACACGACGGGCATGAGGTGCCTGCTCTGCAGCGTGGCGACGTGAACCTCGTACGATTGCAGGCGAGGTGCGTGTACATTTCCCCGCCGCTGTCACACTCTTCTGCCGCAGGTGAAGCTGCTGTAATGGACCTGATGCACCTGTTCTCCGCACTTCGACCGCTGAGCAACCCAGATGTGCTTCTGGCGCAGGCGCGGCGGCTGTCCTTCCGGACTGAGATGGAAGCCGTGCAAACGGCGCAGGTCATGGCATCCTTCGTTACGGAGCTGAGAGGCAGCGGGGCTGTGCCTGGAGGTTATGGATCTTCTGTTGGTGCCTTAAGCTCCGCAGCGGTGCTGAGACCGGTGGTGCGCGACGGTCACTTAGTTGCTATGAAGCTGTGCCCTCCTCGCGACACCGCTCGAGGGCTCAGGAGACGCTGAGCACAGGTGAAACAGTGGATTGCAAGGATCACCAAGTCGATGACCTCGCAGCAACTGCGCGAGGAGCCACACCTTCTTTGATGCCCCACGTGTGTTTTTTTTTTCTCCGCGTTTGTGCGTGGTGGTGTGCACGAATGATGCTGGGCAAGCTGTTGCGTCCACCGCTGCTGACAGTGTGATTCCCCAAGGAAGTCCTTCTCCCCATGATTGCGACTCCGCTGAATTTATCTCACCGCATTACCGTGTGTGTGTGGGGGGGGGGCGAAGGTGGCGCTCTCAGAAATGGGTGTGCGTGTGTGTGCGTTGTGCTGTCGTATGCGCGCGCACACGCGCCCTTCCCCGTCTTTTCCATTTCTTCTACCTACGGGCCCCATGTTTTGGGTTGGCTTCAGAGATCTGTTTTCCACCTTCCTCTCCCTCCTCCTCCGCCCGCGCCCCACCGCTGGGCGTCGCTGCCCACTTTTCCGCACGTGTCTCTCTCTCTGTGTGTATTGATGCCTCCGTGTCTTGGTTGTGTATTGGCATCCAACACCTACACTCCTTCTCTCCCTCCTCTCCTCGTCGCTGCACACACCGCCACAAGAAAGGACTCCCGCTCGCCTCTTCTTGCGTACATCCGACACACACACACACATGCCGAGTGGCCCCAAGAATAACAAGTACATCAACCGCCACAGCGAGGAGGCGCGGCTGCGCGATGAGGAGCGGCGCATCGACTCCCGCGCGGCCCGCGAGGCGGCGAAGGAGGACGCGCGGTGGTCCGAGGCGGACCCGAAGGTGCTGAAGAAGATGGAGAAGAAGCGAGAGATGGAGCAGAAGCAGGAGGCGAAGGCCACCCGCGACGCCGAGAAGAGAGAGCAACTGGAGGAGGAGGAGCGGGAGATGAATGCTAAGGTCCCCAAGAAGGTGGCCCAGCGCCAAATCCAGAAAGACTTGGCGAAGATGCTGTCAGACTATGACAAAGAGCGCAACGCCGTTCGGGGCGGCCAGCACGGCGCGGTGGTCAAGGCGGAGAATACGGAGGAGGGGCTGCTACCGTCTGGCAACGTAAACCGCGAACGGGGCGTGGTTCCGCACCCGGCAGCGGACCAGGATAGCAACACCATCAAAGCCTCTGGGACCGTGGGTGGTGTGGTGGCGGCCTTGGAGAAGGGCGGCAGTACCAGCGGCGCTGCTGAGATACCTGACAACCGTCATATCGGCAAGCGTGCCAAGGTGCTCTACAAGGCTTTCCACGCAGAACACCTGGAGCAGGTGAAGGAGGAGAAGCCGGGCCTGCGTCGCACCCAGTACAACGACATTATTTGGGAGATGTGGCAGAAGAGCCCAACCAACCCGTTTGTGATGCGCACCGAGAAGATTGCGCATGAGCGGTTGGAAGCGGAGCGGCGGTGGATGGAGGGTGACTCGGACGGCGAGGACGAGGAGGAAGGGGAGTTCAAGAATGACGGCAAGTGTGCGGCCAAGTAGGTGCCTCAGTCAACAGCGTGCGTAGGTCAGAGAGAGAGCGGCTTCCCCCACACGCCCATGTCGCACAGGGCCATGGACAGGCTAAGCAGGCGCATACAGCGTATGTGGAGCGCAGCTTCGTATCCGTGGCGAGAAGTGAGCGTGTTGCGCACACGCCGCTTCCGCCCTCGCCTTCGCCCGCGCCGCTTTCTCTTTCCTTGAACAGAGGCGGCAAGGGGACCTATCCAGGTTGGCTTCCACGCATACCATTGCATGGCACGCGTTGTGACACGTGGTGTAGAAAGTCAATGCCGTCTCTCATGCTCCGTTCTTCTGCAAAGACCTCCTCTCCTCGGACGCTGCGGCACCGGCGTTCCTCTGGCGCGAGATTTATATAACCCAACTTCCCTTTGCCCTATCACGCATGGCATTAGGCTACGCAAGTATTCTCATATATCCATACATCAACTCCATAGAGGCACAGACGCCCACTCCTACAAATCCATCGATACACGGCCACCGTCGTATACATTCGAGTGGGCCCAGACGGCGTCACGGATGGGTTTCCCTCTTGGCCGTTCTCTTCCCTCTACTGAGTTCCTCTGCTGCATCACTCCAAAAGAACCACAATACACACACGTGCACCCTACAGGCTGCTCGACCACAGTTTTCCCGCACCCAGCAAGGGAGAGGGGCACCTGGATGCCACCGCCGTCGTTATGAACTTCGAGGATCCGTTTGCGAATGACCTCAGTCGGCTTCGCAGCACCGCAGGTGGGCTAGGGCGGCCCTCTCCGTCATCCCCGCTATCGGTCTCCGGCGGACTCGCTGAGGGCTCGAGAGGAAGCCCCAGTGCGGCTTCACCTGTGTTCTCGCCCGGTATGAGCGCCGACAGCTCTGTAGGACTCGGTACGACGTCCCTCAAATCGGCGTTTGTCTCTAGCGGGGCGACGTCAGTGTGGGGACCCTCTCCGACTTCCGCCCCCGTAGCCGGGCGACGAGCTCGTGTAGAGCCCAACGCCACCGGGGCTTCTCTAGGGCCTCCTGCGGCGGGCGGAACCTCCGCCAGCTCCGCCATTCAAGCTTCTTCTCCCGGCAGCGCCGAAGCACCGGCTGTCTCGGCGTTATCATGGCTGGAGGAGATGGAGTCGTCACCGCCACCAGCGGGATCTGCAACAGTCACGCCAAGCCCATTCAGTGCACCACCACCACCCCGACCAGCAGGGCAGGCTCTTTCCTCGTCCTCATCCATTCCGCCCTTCCTCATGCCTGACGTGGCCCAGGAGCAGTTGCCATCCTTTCTGGATTTTGCCTCTACCGGTGCTTCCTCTGCCGGCGGTCCGGCGCATTCGCTGCCGCCGAGGGGCGCGCCTGCTGCAGCGGCGGGATTGCCCACTAACACGGGTGGTGCTGCCGCCGATGCCACCGACGGGGAGGGGCGCAAGCAGAAAGAGATCCGCGATCTCTACGCTACCCTCGATGCCCTGGACGTGGAGCAGGAGCGACTGGAGGAGCGTGTTGGCGACCGCCAAGTGAGGGAGGACACGGAGCTGTTGGCGCTAGAGACGAGTGTGCTGGTGAAGACGACCGAGCTCGAGGCGAAAGAGCAGGAGTTGGCGTCGAAGCGCTCAGAGCTGCAGCGGTACACGGCGGAGCGGCTCGAAGCCCTCGCGAGTCGGTATGCGAAGGAAATGGAGGTGCAGGTCGCGGAGGTGCGGAGCCTCGACGGGGCGCGTTTGGAAAAGCAGTTGCAACACGTGTGTGACATGAGGTTGGCCACCGAGCAGACGGTGCGCGAATTGCGAGAGCAGGCGGCGCTCGTGCTCCAGACGCAGCCTTACAGTGAAGCTGGTGTGTGTCTTGCCCTTTTCACTACCACCTCCAACGTTGCAGCGCCGCCGGCAGGGGACACAGACTCGTCCAGCTCTACATCTGGGGCTGCTGTCGGCGCTGCCGACGCCCCATCAGCTGAGCACTCCTCTACACAACTAGGGAACGCCTTGGAGCGGGCAGTGATGGTGCTGCGCGGCTACTGCGACAAGCGCCTGCACCACACGCGCGACAACCTTGTCGACTACGTGCACACCAGCACGCTTGATGCGGCACACTCGGTCCGGCGAGGGCGAGAGCAAGCGTGGATGCAGGATGCAGTGCAGCACAAGGAAGTCTTCAGCCGCTACATGGTGGACATGATGGAGCGGTACATGGCCTTTTACAAGGAGCGGGCGGCCCTCAAGCAGGACAACATTGCTGCGCTGCAGGCGGATGTGCATCGGATGGCTGCGCAGCTGCGCAGCCACGCCGCAGAGCGGCTGGAACAGCTGCTGAGAGATGTGACGGCCAGGATCACGCTCTCCACGCAGCGACACACGCAGTCATCCGAGGAGGCGCGCGCGCTTCTGCAGAAAAAGGCGAACACCATTGTGGAGGGCGACATGGCGATGGCTGACGCGCAGCGCCGGGAGCTGGAGGGTCGCCTGCTTACGGAGGCCAACGCACGCCGTCAGCGTCACCGCGCCGAGGAGGAATCGGTGACGGAGCAGCTGCTCCGATTACGCCGCTCCGGCGAGGCGGCCAACCGAAACGGCTTTCAGGCACTCCGTGATGCCGCCAGCGCGACCAGCAGCCAGCATGCACAGCCCCTCCGGGAGGAGGTTCTGGCCTTGAAGACGCGCTTGATGGAGCGTCTACGCGACGGTGCGTCAGGAGTGGCCGCCGCGTGTAGTGTAGCTCGCATGCATGCCGAAGAACTCACGCACGTTTTACGCAGCACCATGGCGCAGGAGGCCGCGCGCCAGCAGGCTGCGTCCCTCCTGCGGCAGCAGTGCGACGAGCTGCGGCGTGGTTTGACGGCGTCTCTATGCACGGAGGCTGTGGAGCGACTGCAGCAGACGCGCTGCGCCCAGCACGCACACCAGGCCCGCATCGACGCCTTGGCGAAGTCGTGGGAGGCGGCACGCCGTCAGAACCTCGCGGCGGCGTGCTCGCTAATTCTTCCCTTGTCCGGCAGTACTCCTGGCATCGCGGACGCCCAGTATGTGTCGGAAACCTACGCCGCACCACAGGATGTCGTGTCCACTGCCTTGCTTGATGTCCTGCAGGACAAGGTACGTGCCCGCGATGACAAGCGACGCTCTCTGCTTGCATCGCGGCGGCAGTGCACCGCTGCGTCTCTCTCCAGACTAGAGGAGATACGGGACGCGCAGGCGGCGCTGCAGGACAGGTGTGCTGAGGTGTGGTCAGCGGCGCAGACGCAAGCGGCCCAGCAGCGTATCACTCAGGAGGTGGAGGTGGAGGTGGAGAAGGGGCTCATCACGGTGGCGGCTGAGCAGCGAGTGGTCGATCGGGACCGCCGTGTAATGGAGCGGAGGTCTCGCCGCACCGCAGAACTGACGTCCAGTCTGCGCCACGAGCCACCGCAGCATCTTGTGTGCAGCTTGTTTTCCCCGCTGCAAGAGGCGGTGACGGCCCATCTGACGCGCGCACACCCGCTGGGAACCGTTGACATCAACGTCACTCCCAAGGTGTCGAGCAGCAACAACACCTTCACTGCCGTGCATGCCTCTAACAACGCAGCCACGACGATCAAAAAGAACTCCGCGGAAGTGTCTTCGTCGTCCTCGTCGTCTTCTCCGGCGTCAGTGGTGTTTCAAGTGAAACGCGGAGAGGGGGCGCCGGTGACACCCCAGAAGATGTGTCGTACCCCCAACACTGCTGAGCCCAGTTATGCCACAGACACGCAGCCGTGGTCCTCTGCACTGCTGAGAGCAGAGCAGCGACTTCCGCATGCCGGCACTGGAGAGAGTATGGACGTGTCGCCTGCCGCCCAAGGGCCACAGCAGGGACGCCCACAGTCTGACAGTGCGCCTACGGGGCATCACGGCAGGCGTAATGAGGCTGCCGCGAAAGTGTTGACCTCCTCGCAAGGAGCGCACCAGGCGGACACGACAAGGGTGTATCGTCGCTCCGCGGACATGACCGTCGAAGCTGAGGGAGATGCTTACTCCCGTGACGTGGATCCTCGCAACTCCGGATCGCCGAGAGACGCTGCAGACGAGAAGCAGGGCGGTGGGTCATGGTCTCGCGATGCGTCGCTTCCGCCTGTGTCGAGTACGTGGGCAGCGGACTCGGACACAACCTCGCCCGCTGGCGCCTGTGCGACGATGGCATCACCGACTGTGCTTCCAGCACAGCGGCAGCAGTCTCTGGAGGCCCTTCACAGTGTACATGAACCGACCGTCTCACAGCCGACATGGTCCACGCTGGAGGAGTACCGAAGCAGCAGCACTGACTTTCCCAACCGGGCCGCCGCAGCAGGTACGTCCGCCGCCGTCAACTTTACAGCGACCGGGAGCCTGGACGACTGGAGCGACTTCCTTGCCTTGCTCTCCTGCACCGACTCCCCGGCCTCTTCTTTCACCTCTTAGGGCACGACAAGTGGCCGCGACACGCACATCCACACAGCCACTAAAAGTCAGCCGTTTGTAAGGCGGCAGCATGCCTGCCTGCCCGCCTGTGTGTGTGTATGCTATATCAACTGCGCATCTTCTTCGTTCACTGCAAATAGAGGACGCGCCGAACCAAGTGAAGTGACGGCCGTGAGGCTGCAGCTCTCCTCGAGAGCAGCTGACCCTTTTGTAAAGCGGCCGTTGCGGTTGGTCGCCAAACACACTGTGTGCGCTCACTCTCCCTTCCTCCACCCCCACCCCGTCGCCCCGTCACGGTCGAATGCGCGTGGACTTGGGCGGGGTCGACCTGTGATGGTCTACACGCCATCATCCCTCTCTTTTCTGGCCTCCTCTCTCACGTGCACACGCGCACGTGTATACACACAAACATGTACGGCTCAAGGGCTCACCACAGTTTGTGCGAGTACTCGAGGGCGAGCGATAGCGAAGGGGAAAACACAAACTCGATCTCTCGCGTCCTTTTCTTTCGCGTTCTCCGCGTTTTCGCGGGCTCCTTCGTCTTCCCCCAAGAGGAACAGCAACAGGGAGAGCGTGACGGAGGTGCACACACAGCCCTGCGGGCGTGCGCTTCTTTTGGACACCAGGAGTGTTGCCTATACCACCCTCTGTGTGTTCAGGTGCCCTCTAGCACTCCCCCATCCTTCTCCTTGCTACAGGCCCATCTACTGTTGGGCAGGGAGAACATTCCACGCGGGCAACAAGCGGTTTCTCTCACACACACACAAACACAACCATTCCCCCCCCTCCCTACGCACAAGATGCAGACGCCAGCGGCCGCTAATACGAGCGCCAGCCCGGCCCCCGTCCTGAACAACAAGCCAACTGGACGAAGTATTTCGTACGAGGAAATCTACAAAGCTGCCAAGTGCAGCGTGCTAGCGGACTTCTATCGCGAGAAGCGCTATCTTGATCTGCGCCGCCGCATCGCAGAGAGGGGCGAGGACGTGCAGCTGATTCCCGTAGCCTCTGGCGATGACGCGACCTCGCGGGCACTGGTGCGGGCGAGCACCTCCCGGCTGCTGAAGGAGCACGGCAGCGCTTCATGGAGTGTTTCCTTCTACCAGTCCGGCGTATACGGACTGACAGGCATCAGCTCGATTTCCACGGCGATCGCGCTCTACCTCGGGATTTACCGGAATCGGCTTGTCCTACCCGTTGTTCCCATGGGAGTTGCGGCGACGTGGCGCCTGTGGGGCGTGCTCGAGGATGTCTGGAACGAGCAACGGTACATCGACAACGCAGCGAAGATGCGGGAGGAGCGGCAAGGCAACCCGCTGAACGCCGTCGTGAAGCGACGTCGAAAGCTGGACACGACTGCAAAGGAAGGGTCACCCGCCACAGAATTGATGGAGTAGCAAAGCAACAGCCGGGGCAGGGGGACTGCTGGGGAGAGGCGTTTGTGGACTTGTGTGGTGCTCTTCTTACTGTCTCACATCCATTCAGAATATGTGCGCCGCTGCGCGTGGGCCCTTCCTGTCGGTCATTACCTGCACGCCTTCAGGCCACAAGAGGGGCGCGCTTTGCCATCTGGGCTTCCCTGGGGCCCGAGCAAGAGTGCATGCTATTCACTTACATACACATACACACACATATATAATGGATAGATATAGAAGCGGGTCGCCATGTGCACCGTTTGATTATCCATTCGCTGCCTCCTCATTTTTTGTTTTTCGTGTGTGGGGTTGTGGCAGCAAGGCTGTACCTGAACATGTCACGTGTTCATTCCGCCACCACCATCACCGAGACGGAACGTCTGCAGCGGCGTGTTATGGCTTCGGCATCCCGTCTCCCTCTGTCGGGTGACCTAGGCGTAGATTAGGGGTGCTTATGTGCGTCCCACGCACTTTGTCGATCATTCTCTCTCTTCTTTTCTCTTCTCTCCGTGCGTGCATACATGTGTGTGTGTGCGCGGGCTCGTGTGCATGTGCGCGTGCACGCGTGTGTGTGTGTGTGGCTCCATGCACGCAATGTGGGTGAGTGGTGGTGGTTAGGTGAGGCTAGGGTTGTTTTCTGAGGAAGTAGGTTGCAGGACGCGCTTTACGCTGCTCGCAGGGCGTCCTCCTCCTCGTCGTCGTTTCTCTTCTGTTGTTGTTGTTTTTACTTTCGTAGTTTCGTTCCGTGGACCGCCCAGCTGCACAGAGCAGTCGCGCTTCGGTACAAGGAGGGAAGCAGCTCTCGAGGGGACCCACCTGCCCGCACTTTCATCCACCACACATTTGCGTACGTAGCCGCACACACACACACACACACAGATACTGACATAATGGAGAAGGTTGTTCTTACTACGTACCGCAAGCTGTACAAGATGTGCCGCCGCGTCGACGCCAGCGTGGCGATGCGGACGCAGCTCATGTGCTGCCCATTACAGGTGTACGACCATCGGATGATGGAATGGCAGCCGTTCAACATTAGCGAGATGAAGTGGGCCGAGTCACGCACCTTCCTGGATGCGTTGATTCGGCGGCTGAACAACGGGAGTCCGCAATACATTCCACCGCTGCCGCAGGAGACGACGCGGGCGGTGGAGGCGTACAAGGAGCAGTGTGCGTTCATGTTTACCATGGGGGCGAAAGGAAACGCCGATGGCGCCGCCGCCAGCGGGGAAGGTGTACCCGCCGCCACCTCAGCAGCAGAAGACGCCGCTGGTGCTGAGGGCGCTGCTGCGTCTGGCTCTTCCACCGCATCGTTGGGAGGCGCGCGTGGCACCACCGTGCCATTATGCGTGCTACCCTACAGTACTCTGACCGTGGCGCTCCGGCAAATCTATGAGGCCACGCCGTTCTCTATGAGCAACATCACCAATGCCTTTGCAGCGGTGAAGGAACTGCAGTACGTGTGCGACCTGGATAACGCTGGAAAGACGAAGCTGGTAACGATGACCGTTGGGCCGTCCTCTGCGGAGACTGCTGAGGTGGCGCAGCTGCAGCGAGCACTGGAGGTGATGCCGCTGCACAACTCTCTCATTCACGGCCTCAGCTCAGATCAGCGAGTCTCGCTAGACCGCCAGACGCGCCACGCGAGGAAGTGTTCCTCCGCGTCGCGCGACAAAGACGGCCCACCGGTGACGATCGCGGCTGCAGCGGCGGCCGCAACCTCAAAGGCAGGAATGTCTCCTGAAGCGCTCACGTCTGCAGAAAACTCTTTCGACAGCGCTCCTGACGTGGAGGGGGAAGCCGATCTCATGGGCGAGGGCGAGGTAGGCGGCGTAGCGGAGGGGAGCGAAAGAGCCGAGCGCAGAAGCCCGCCCGAGGAGAGCGGGGCACCGTCCGGCGAGGAGCTGAGTGACATCCTCCCTGCTCAGGCGGAGATGGCTAAGGAGCCCAAGGAGGTGCAGCTGCTGCTCTCTCACCCCACCGCACGCGGCTTCTTCCGGCGTACGGTGTTGCTCATGGTGCGCCACGTCACGCACGAGTCCGCAGCGCTTGTGCTCAACAAGCCGCTTCGCAACGAGGAAGGGCTGGAGATGTCCATCGAGGCGACGGTTCGGCTGGGCCGCGTGCATCCAATCTTCCGCCGACACCTGGCGCAGCACACACTGATGATTGGTGGCCCGGTCATGTCAGGCAGCTCTTTCGACGACAGCATCTTCCTTCTCCACCGAGTGCCTGGGGTCCCGCACGCCCTGCCGCTCGGGTCAAACCTGTGGTTGGACGGCGACCTCGACGTCCTCATGGCGAAGCTGGACGCGGAGGAGGCTTCGGCGGAGGAGGACATTGTCGTCTTGTGCGGCTTTGCGGGGTGGGGCTTCGACCAGCTCAAGGGTGAGCTGGGCCATGGCTACTGGGTGGTTGCCAGCGGCCCTAGCGCTGACGCGTCGGTGGGTGCGTTTGTGATGTCCCTCGCCCGCACGACGAGGGGCCAGTCCCCGCGGCAGCAGAGGCAGCAGGCGGCCAACACCGGCGCTGCCGCAGCGTCGTCTTCGGCGAATGAGAAAGAGCCTGCGGAAGTCGCCGGTGCGGCATCGGCCGGCCCCGAGAGTGGCTCTGCTGAGCAGGAGAAAGCAGCGGTGTCCGCGTTCGCGGGCGCAGTGAAGGTGGAGGAGAGCATCCGTGCCGTGGCGCAGCACGCGGCCGACGCAGCTGCGTCGCCGGCGATTACGTTCCTCAAGCGCCGCCGTCGTCGTGCCGCCGACTTTGGCAAGGCGCAGAGTGGGCACATTGAGACTCTCTCGTGGGTCCGTGCGTACGCGTCGGTGGGGCAGCCGTATGCAGACATGGCCATCAACCAAAAGGCGTTTGCAGAGGAGGACGACTTCCAGGAGTGAGCGCACACTGACTCGGGGTGGGCTGGGACGGCAGAGGGACTGTGAAAAGGGAGTGGAGGGAGGGGGTGGGGGAGGGGTCATTTTCCAGGCCTGTCCAGGCGCGTGTGCGCACAGCTGTATGTGTGTCGATGGGGCACTGCCGCCGTTCCCTTTCTCGCGCCCCTCCTCTCTCTTTTTTCCCGGTGCCTTGGGCTGCTGCTGCCCCCTCCCCTCCCCCTTTTTTCCCGCACCTCCGTCAGTCGCTTCCACACGGCTCGCTGCTTTCTACTCCACGGCTCCCCTCCCACCGCCCTTCTGTGATTTGCGGCCCACAGACTGCGTTGACGTGTGCGCGGTTATGCGTCTCTGCGGGGTGCCGATGCCGTGCCGGAGCGAAGCGCGGGGAAGGAGGGGAGACGTGTTCTCCACCTTTGCAGCTCCCCCTCTCGCTCATCCGGCCAACGACTTCACCGACACACGCATGGACGCATACACGGGGACGTGCGCCTGTGCGCAGACGACGGCGTTTAACGGCGGTATTGTGTAGTTGATTCTAATGCCGAGTTTCCCTCCGAGCTAATCGGCATGAACTAGAGTGTGCGCATCCATACACCATGCGCCGAGTTGCACGCGCACATCCCGTGTAGGACAGTTAAGGCGGGCCTGTGGAGGTGAGGGACGACGTGTCGAGAGGGATGATTATGCGGCGGCTTTGATGAATACGCTTGCTTGCTCTGTCATCACACTCAGAGGCACACACACACACACACACACACACATACGTGAAACGGATCACGTGATGTACAGAGATATGCTGCATCACTTGACGCGTTGCCCCGTGGAGTCTTTTCATGCGTACGTGAGCATAGGAAGAGCAGGGTACCAACCCAGAAACGTGTGCGATCCATCCACGATCGCGACTTCCCTTTCCCCATTTGCGGCGTACGCTGGCCCACCACCACCACCACCTAGAGCACGTATGCCGCCACTGCTCCTCTGGTGATGGCGTCTTCCTCTTATGTGCGTGTCCACCGTCCATCCTTTTCTTTCCATCGCCTCGCACTCCCTCCCCCACCCCATACGAACCCACTTACCCACGTACAAACTCCCCCCTCTCCTCCTCCCCTCCCCATCACACAAAAAATCGAAAGAGAGAAACAATGGGCGTCGATCTGACTGGCATCTCCAAGAAGAGTCGTGTGATTCGCCATCACACGTACTCGACGAACCCCTACATCAAGCTACTGATCAAGCTGTACAAGTTCCTTGCGAAGCGCACGAGCTCTGGCTTCAACAAGGTCGTGTACCAGCGCCTGATCAAGAGCCGCAGCAACCGTGCCCCGATCTCGCTGAGCCGCATCGCTGTCGTCATGAAGCGCAAGGCTGTCTTCACCGCGAAGAACAGGACGGCCCCGATCGCCGTCGTGGTCGGTGACGTTCTGGATGATGTGCGCATGGCCCGCATCCCCGCGATGCGCGTCTGCGCCCTGCGCTTCTCCAAGAGCGCGCGCCAGAGCATCGTCGCCGCCGGCGGTGAGTGCCTGACCTTCGACCAGCTCGCCATGATTGCTCCGACTGGCAAGAACACGTACCTGCTGCGTGGTCGCAAGTCTGGCCGCGAGTCGGTGCGCCACTTCGGCGCCTCTGGCGTGCCCGGCAGCCACTCGAAGCCTTACGCGACCAACCGGGGCAAGGAGACGAAGCGCGGCCGCCGCACGGGTCGCTCGTACAAGCGCAAGGCCTTCCGCCACGTCTAAGCAAGATGGCGGTGATTCGAGATTGTGGGCGTGGCTGTGCGACGGCGTGCGCGCCAGCCTCCACGCGCTCGCGTCCCTTCCGTGGGAGGTGCGTGCCGCTCTCCGTGATGTCTTTCCCCTGTGACGTTTCTCTTCTCTTTTCACTTTTGTTTTGTTTTGTTTTTCGCCCCTTCGTTCACGCATCGGCCCAACAAAAAATTCCGAAAAACGAAACGGTTCAGGAGAGGACACCGCATCTCCTCCGCCCACCCCCTCCCGCTCTCCCTCTCTCGCTACCCGCTCTCTGCAGCGGCTACGCGACCGCCTCCCACCCCCTCGTTGTCCTCCTCCTTCTCCTTCCGTGTGTGCGTGTGTGGATACACGGATGATGGTAGAGGATGTAGGGTACACGGCGAGGTGATCTGGCGTGGGTGAGCTGGGCAAGGAGGAGCGGGGAAAGGCCTGTGTGCGTCTGCGCGTGCATGTGGGTGTACGGTGTGGGTGCTGTGTTGTGCATGGAGAAGAGCGGGGTACGGGGGCAGCGAGGGGCAGGCACTCTCCATCGTCCCTCGCCTTCTGAGGACCCTCGTGTGTTCTTCCCACTCCTCCTCCGCCTCCTGTGTGAGGGAGACGGAGGGGGAAGAATAGGGATGAGGAGGAGCGGGGGAGGGTGAAAGGCGGGACGATGATGGTGGATATCGTGGGAGAGAGCGTGAGAGAGGGGGGAGGGAGGATGGTGAGGGTGAGGGCGCAAGAGGGACGACTGGCCCGCGGACACACATGCGCATGCGTGTGTGCGGCGTCCGCTCCTCTTCCTTCCCCCATCCCGCTCTGCCTCTGTGCCCCGTCGCCCCCTTCTGTTTCCTCCGCACGGGCCTGCATTTCACTTCGACGCCCCCAGACATCGACATCAGCACCCGACGCACACGGGTGCGCAGCTGTGCAACCTTCTTTGTTCTCTCAGCCGCTAATATCAAAGTGCGTGTTCTTTGAATCCGTCTCCGCTGCTAATACGACTGCTACTACCTCGCTCCTCTCCCCACCGCTACGTCCTCTTGTTCTCTTTTCCCTCTGCTGGGTGCACGTCTACTCTTGCCACACGCGCACATCAAACGAATACCAAAACGCTCCGACTTACTCACATGCACGTCTTTCACATGGGCAGATTTCGTTATCTGCGCACCCGCACGCTCTCCCGTCTTTCTTCTCTTTCGGAAAAAAAAAACGACCAAACTGCTACCACAATGGCTGAGGAAACCGTCCGTGTTGAAGTCCCTGCGGTAGAGGAGAACGTCGTGGTTGATGTCGCCCCGGAAAGCCTGGAGGATGCCGTCCGCATTGTGATCCAGAAGGCGCTTGAGGCCAACGGCCTCGTCCGCGGCCTCTCTGAGGTGGCCCGCACGCTGGACTGCAAGACGGCGCACATGTGCATTCTGGCTGATGACTGCGAGGATGAGGAGTACAAGAAGCTCGTCACCGCGCTCGCCAAGCAGGGCAACATTGATCTGATCAACGTTGAGGAGCGCGAGAAGCTCGCCCAGTGGGCCGGCCTCGTGCGCCGCGATGTGGCCGGTGAGGTGACGAAGACTCTCAAGTGCTCCTCTGTCGCCATTCGTGACTTCGGTGAGCGCACTAAGGCTCTGGACTACCTGCTGTCTCAGTTGCACTAAAAAGCAGCTTCCCCGCTCTTCGCCCCCCCCCCCCCCCCCTCCCATCCGCTCTCTCTGACCGAGTGAGCAACGTTTCGGCTGCGCGTGTGCGAGCGAGCATGCGCGCACGCATGCCGAAGAGGCGGGGAGGGGGGCGGCGTGGCGCGGCGCAGGGCAAAGTTCCGAGGGGACGGGCATCATCTTTTCGTTAAGCGCTCTTTTTCTAAAGAAACGAAAGACGTGCGAGGAGATGCACAGACAGTGGCTTGCAAGGAACGTGCCAGGCACACACGCATGCATGCTGCGCATGCAGAAGAAGGGGCTCGTGTATCCGTGCGTGTTTTGTTTTTTTTTCTCGTGTATGCCTGCGCACGCTTTTCGCGAGCTACTCGTCACGGTATGCAGTGTGTATGTGTGTGTGTGTGCGCATGTATGCGCGCGGCGGGGAGCAGATTTCTCCTACGCTTCACCTACTCCTTCATCCTCTTGTCTCCTCGCGCTGCCCGCTCTCGCTCTCTCCTACTCTTCTCTGTGCTCTCTCGTGCTCGGACACACACACACACACACACACACACATGTGCGCATGCGTGCGCGCGTGTGCAGGCTCGGTGGCGAGCGAAAGCGAGAGATGATGATGAGTGTGTGTGTGTGTTGGGGGGGCAGATGGCAGATGGCAGAGCGAGGAGACGAGGAAGAGGGCAGCACTGCTGCACATCTACGAAATCGCTAACTTCATTTGCTCTTTTCGGTAAAATGTTTCGATTTTTTCGTTTTTCGATGACCCACACAACCAAACCAAAGAGCTGCCGCAGCACCGCAAGTGCGCATGCGTGTGCGTGTGCGAGTGAGAGGGGAGGGGGGGAGCAACATCAGAAAAAGTGAGGCCAGTGACACGGCGGCAGGGATGAATGGGTGGATGGATAGGGGGAGGGGGGAGATGGAGGAGGGTGTGCGTGGGCTCGGGCCGATACGCACACAGCACTCCTTGTCCCCCCGCATCCCTTCCCTTCCCCCATGTTCGCCCTTGAACACGCTACACGCAGACCGACACAGGGGCATGTGTTACCGCCACGCACGTGGCACACGACATGTTGCGTGTTTCTGTGGGTGTTGACTGCTGCTTCTGCGGGGGGTGGGTGGGTTGGGTGGGGGCAACGCCACCGCTTCTCCTCCTACCCCCTCCCTCGCGCGTCGGAGAAACGCTCGTCATTTTTTCCTCCCCGCCTGTTCTCTCCATGGCACGCTAACGTGGGCGTGCGTCTGTATGACACGCATAGCTCTTTACCGTCCGTGCGCTCCCTCCATCTCCCTTGGACATGCCTTCCCTGCACTCACTCTTCTCACCATCTCGTGTTGCCTGTCTCCCCCCTTGCTTGTGACGGCCCTGGTTCGAGTATCAACGCCAAATGTCGAAGCCGCGTTTGTCTGCCTGTCTCGGGTGCGGATCTTCTCCGTTGCGCAGGCCCAAAGGCTTCCACTGCACATCGTACACCTAGCCAGCATTTTCGCGAACGCGTAGGAGGCAGGGGAACCTTGCACGATTACCACATACACGCGCGTGAGTGACGTGACGTGAGGCGGCTCCTCTCGTGTTCTCCACGACCTCTCTCTCCCGCTCCCTCCCCTCCCCCTCGCGCGCTCCCGTGTCTGTGGCTGTGCCTCCCCCCTCCCCGCTTCTGCCCTGTGTGCGTGCGCTTGCCGGTACACACACACACACACACACACGCACACACGCGTTGGGTCTGCGCACGTCTGCTCGATTTCTTATCTGTTTCGCCCGTTGGCTCCCTTTTCATTGCTTGGCTTGCTTTTTTTCCTGTTTGGTGTTTCTGGTGTTCTCGTGCGAACCAGCGGGCGGGTGAGGCAGAGCAGCAAGACCGGCAACGATTTCGGTTTCTACTTCACCGCCCATTCTCCTCCCCTCCTCCTCGTCCAACGCACACACAGACACACACACACACTCATCTCTGCCGCCCTACCTCCTCCATACCCGCAGCACGCGGTGTGTGGGCTTAGTGCGCGTACGTACGTGTGTGTGTGTGCACAGACACGCACAAATATATATATATATATATACATGTATTCGCGCATGGAGGCGGTTATTTTAGGCACCCCGAAAAGCAGAAAATAAGAGAAAGGACAGAGGCCCACCACGCACAGACCCTCCTCCCCTCCCCCTCCACACACACACACACACACACACACACGCACCACAGCATATTCCAACGGCGCAGGCACCGGAAGCGCGACATAACTTTTTTTATATTATTTTATTTGAGTCGATTGCTGCTGTACGTTTGTGTGCGTTTTTTTTTTACCATCATCATTATTATTTACCCCGTGTAGTGTCCGTGGTGTGTCTCTCCCCCCTTTGCATGCGCGCGTGTGAGCGTGTGTGTGCGTGTGTGTGAGCGAGCGTGTGTGCGTGTGTGAGCGTGTTCGGCAGAGAGCCTTCGGTACCGTGTTTTGAATCATATCTTTATGTTTTCTCTTCCCCCCACCCCTTCCGTTTTATATCTCCCGCTTGCTTGCCGTTCCTCGTTTTGCTTTGTTGCTGGTCCCTTTCTCGCTCGCTGAGTGTGCGCGTATTGCGCGTACGTGCCCTATCCCTTCTGCCCTCCTCCCACCCTCTTCCCCTCCCGTGGTCAGTTGTTGCCTCTCTGTCCTTCGTTGCCTTCCTTGGTTCCTCCCTCCCTCAACACACGCCCACGCACATATACTCGCCAACGGAAGGGAGGTCGCGAGTGTGTGTGTGTGCTTGACACGCGTGAACGCGGCGCACAGATACCCATAGAAACCAAGAGAGAAACAGGCGTACAATGTACAGCCTCGAACGAAGACGGCAGGCACCAGACTCGGACAGCGACGTCACCTCCACGGCGGCGGAGTACAGCTCGAGCAGTGCCCCACCCACGGGCTCATCGGTTCACGCTGGCGAAACGCAGCAGGTGCCAGGTCTGCGCCTCATAGACGGCAAGAGCGGAGGCGGATGGCCGCTCGGCCCCTCTTACCCCTACCTCCCCTCGCAAGAGGAGCAGGGGCGCGCAAAGGCGAATATGAGCCAGATGTTGACAGGTGAGCAGCGGAGCGGTTCAGCGGGGCTGCCGAGTAGCAGGGATCAGCGCCACCCAAACACCGCCGCTGTCGGTGAGGCAGGCAACGATGGGACATCATTGGGCGAAGTTGCCCCGTCCTTGATGTACATCAGCCCTTCACAGGACATGCTGGAAGACGACGACAACACTTTTGTGGACTATGGCAGCACTACTGCGGCGTCGAACGCGAACGCTGGTGGGCCATCGCCAGGGGCCGCCGCCGCCGCTGCTGTGTCGGCATCGCTCACGAAGAAGACGACATCCAAACCTCGCCCGGCGATCGTCGGGCAGGTGGGGTCACCGACGCCGTATGCATCCCCTGCAGCCGGTGCATCACCCTCCGGCACTGCAGCGCATGCCAACGGGAGAGGCGCAGCATCCAACAGCGCAGGCGGTGACCGAATGCGAGGCGGCCTCTCTTTCTCCCCGCCGTTGGGGCTGGTGCCGGGCGGAGCGGCAGCAGCCACTTCGTCCTCTCCCATGCACGCGAGCACTGCGGCTGGCGGCGTTCCAGGCAGCAGTCCCCCGCCGCCGCCTCTGCCTACGCCACCGCAGCGTTCTTCTGTGAACCCTAGTGCGTATACGAACAGCGGCATGGGTGCCTCGCGCCGGGGCAACGGGGCAGGTGCCAACACTAGCATAGGCGGCGGCAACGCAGACGTGCTAGGCGGCGGCGCAGCCCCGCAATACTCGCGCGTGAACTCCAACGAGGCCGTCCCTGGAGTGGTCTACCGGGCAGCGGTGCCGAGCAGCATCCGGGCGATGGCCGTGGACCCGGTCGAACCAGTAGTGTGGACCGCCGTCGGCGACGATCCGCTCGCGGCGTTGCATCTCAGCGGACGCGAGCTGACGCACTCGAAGTCCGTGAAAGACATTGATCAGGTGCACTGCATGGCGGTGGTGCGGATCGCTGAGGAGCAGGCGACCACCTTTAAGTCCGCCTCGACGTCACCTCGCACGGGGGGCACGACGCCGAAGGGCGCAAAGGCGGGGAAGCGGAAGAAAGGCGGTCGCAGCAGCTCTGGCGTCCGCAAGTCTGGGAAGCAGCGCGCTGGCAGTAACGGCGTCTTTCTGGGTCGCGGTTTCGCCAGTGGCCTTGGTGGCGAGGATGGCATGGGAAATCGCGGGAACAGCGACGATGATGACGGCTACGGCGACGACGCGATGGGTAGCGGCAGCCCGGTGAGCCACGACAAGCAAGGGGTGCGCTTCTCCAACTACTTGTGGTGCGGCCTGAGCCGCGGCCACGTGGCGGTGGTGAACATGTCGAACTTGGAGTACCAACTCATCCACAACGCGCACAGCCAGACGGTCAACAAGATCTGGTACTGGGAGGCATGCAACAAGGTTTGGACGGCTGGGCGAGAGAAGGGCGTGCACGTCTGGGATCCGCAGCGGCGGGCGGTGCTGAAGCGGCGCAACATCGCCGCCATTCTGACCGACGCGACGTACGCTGAGTCGACGGGCAAGGTGTTCGCGGTGGCCGGTGACGCCTGCGTGCGTGTGTTTGAGCCGAGCGGAGAGAACGTGAACGTCCCCAAAGGGCAGGAGAACCGCATCCGCATGAAGCTGGACGCCTCGGTCATCGAGTACCACCGCAACTCCGGCTTCGTGTGGGTGGGCCTCGCCCGCGGCAGCGCCCTCATGAACACGAGTACCCTCGATGTGGAGCGCACGCTCCCGTACACCTTCAGCGCCATCCTCTTTAAAGGCAACAACGCTATCATTGCTGGCCAGGAGTCGCCAAGCGGGGAGGGGCGACTGATGGTGCTGGACGTGACGAACCCGAGAGAGCCCTCCGTGTTGGCGTACAGCAAGTTCGCCGGTGCCCTCCCCCTCGGCCTTCACATTGTCCCACGCACCCGCTTCGCGGTGGTGGCGCAGGACGACCAGAAGAAGGGCTGCATGATGGCCGTGTTCGTGTACGACGGCACAATCGCGTTGACGCACGCGACCGCGTCTGGCGGCGCACCCCCGCAGCGGACCGAGTGGGTGCCTCGGGGGGCAGCGATGGCGACGACTGTCGGCACCGCCTCACCCCCTGCGCAGCCTGCTACACAGACATCAGATCAGACCGGTGGTAACAGTGCCATAACAGCTACCGCGATACCACCGGCGGTGAGCAACGTTACGCACAGCGCAGTCACCGTTGCCACGGTAGACAGAGCCACGCTGCACCACCGAGGGGCTGTGGTGAAGGCGTCGCCGGACTACCGCACCGACCGCAAGTTGGCGGTGGAGGCGGATCGATCCTCGCTGGTGGAGGCGATCGCGCCGGATGCCCAGGACATCAAGAACGCTCTGAAGCATCTTGTCAAGACCACAGATGAGGTGCGGCAGTCTCTGGTTCAGCAACGCTCCGCCGAGGCAACTCTAGCGGACTTCAGCCGGGTGTTGCGCGGGCGGCAGCAGTGGCTCTTGGAGCAGGGCTCGCTCACAAACCTTCCCGTGCTTCCGAGTGCTGTGGCAGACCGCATCGATCGCGACTACGCAACCGCCGAAGGGAAGACGATTGCCACGTCCATCGAGCAGCTGCAGCAGCTGTACACCGCCGCACTGGCAAAGCATCAAGAGCTGGTGCACAGCAGAGAGTCCGGCGACGGTGGCCACGAGAGCGGGGCAGTGGCGCTGAGTCTTCCAGGGGCGTCGCCGCCATCGGCGGTGGTCACGTCGCCTCTCGTGCCCAGCAGCAGCGCGAAAGACCGGGGAGGCGACGCGGCGGCGCTGCGAGTAGCAGCCGGGAGCGGACACCACCAGCCTGGTGTGCATCTCGTGGAGGGGGACAGGTTGCCTGACGGCTACTCCCCTCGGCAGAGCGGCGTTTCCGCTTGTGGGTCAGGGGCAGGGGATGCCGCGGTTCCTCCATGGGCGCTGCAGCTCGCCTCCACATTGCAGCGGGAGCGGGCGCTGCGTGCGCAGCAGTTGAACGCGCTGCAGCTCCAGACGGAGCGTCTAGCCGAGCGCAACACAGCCCTCTCCGCCGCCTTTGTGCGTCTCCAAGCCCACGTAGCGGCACTGGGACAGCAAGCGCTCGCCTCGGCGATGGACGCCGAGTCTACGGGCAGCATGACGGCTGAGTCGGAGAAGTCACCACTGAGCTTTCCTCTACAGCGCCGCCAACCACTACAAGCGCACCAGCCCTCCCAGCCTTCACCGCAGCACAAGAGTGCTGCGGCTTTGTTCGCCAAGGTCAGCCACGGACAGTACCACAAACCGAAGTGTGTGCGCCGATCTACCGATGTTCTCGTGAAGGCGATGGACGAGGTGGTGCGCCTCGTGCAGAGTCGCCGCGGCCGCAGCGGCGACCACGACGCACTGGGGATCACCCTTGAAATGGCCCACTCGATGGCAGGCCTGGCCGGGGCCGGCAGCGTTGACGACCCGGACGGCAGTGCCGACACGGTTCCCGCTCACACGCGACCGCCGCGCATGCAGGATGTGTCCCTGTCACCGTCCTCTCCATCTATGGTGCTGCCGCTAGAGGCGCCTCTCTCGGCAGAGGAGGCGACGGTCACGCGAGGCGCGCAAAGCAACGCCGCCGCCGTCGATGACACGCTGCTTGACCATCCCCTCACCTCTCTGCCGGGCGTGTGCTCGATGGCGGAGGTGGAGCTGCGTAACTTGATGGAGCGCGATGCGGAGGTGGCTTCGCTTTGGGCGCGTCTGCAGAGCATCCGGTCACAGCCGCGTGATACAGGCGCCGGTCATCATGCCACGGAGCAGCACACAACACCTACTGGCCCCGCTGCCGACGTGACAGCTGATAACGTCAAGGTTGTGGAGGGTGGGCTGCTGCTACGCGCCCCCATCGCAGGCAGCACAACCGATTCGAGTGCGGGCGGATCAACGACTGCACTGCTCACGAGGCTCATGACGGCGCGCGTTCTGCAAGCTGTATGCTGGGCGGAGTGTGTGCAGACCGTTCTGCATGAGTTGACGCATGCGGCGGGAATGAATAACATCTTCATCGCCGGCTGCGTACACAACGCTCTCATGGCACCGCCCGCGACGACTGTTGGCAGGTGCGGCACCGGCGCTTCGTCTGGAGTGCAGGGGCAGGGCCCACTGGAGGTGCTTGGTTACGAGTCTACGCAGGAGCAGTCAATGGTGCTCGGGAAGGTCGGTCATATGAGCAAGTCGGCCACACTCGAGCTTTCTAATACGTCGCGTGTTCGTGAAGGGTTGCGGCAGCAAGAGTGCCGGAGCCAGGGCGAGGAAGGCACGAGCGGCGTCGCGGCCTTTGTTAACAGCGACTTCCGACTGCACCGTCTGCCAGGCGCGCTGCGCTGGTCACTGATGGCGCTGCGGCTGCTCTTCGCGTTTTTGTCAGACGCGGAGGCTCATCTGCTCGTTAGTGGTGACCACGGCGGCGGCGATAACCCCAAGGTGGATGCCAAGACGGCGCGTGCGGCAGGGAAGCATAAGGCAGGCGCCACCTCCAGCGGCGATGGCGCGGCCGCTACGCGGGCTCCGTCAGCGGTTAGTGTGGCCATGACGCACTGGGCGATGTTTCTGATGAACCTCCAAGCCGACCTGACAGCCGTGCACCACGCAGCACGACTTTACCACGCCTGGCGCTGGGGACCGTCCGCCCTCTCCGCCACCGCCGCCGCTACGACGCCATCGAACAGGGCTGGCGGCGCGGTACACAACCGTGCAGGCGCAGCGCGCGGTGGGGGAATCGGTGTGAGTGCGCCCAGCAAGACCACATCATATGCGCGCGAGTCGGCCTCCATCGCCGCCTCCACCGCCTCCACCGCCTCAGACTCTCTCGCCCAAATCGCGGTGTCCCTCAGCTCCAAAGGCAAACTGCTGCTGCTGTACATGCAATGGCGTTTCTCTGGCTTTGCCACCACGTCCACCGACCGCGCTGTTGCGTCGACAGGCGGTGCGAACGTGTTGTCAGGGTCGGCCAATGCAACCTCCTCATCGCTTCCATCCGCCGGGTTGCCAACACTCTTTACCTCTGAGGGGGACAACGACATAGCCGCCTCTGCAGCGGCCGTGACGCCGTGCAGCGCCGCCGACTGCTCTCGCTTGCTGTGCGACACTGTGGTGCAGACAAAGCAACTGCTGGACCGTGTGCGACTCCTCCTCGCGTACACCCACGCCATCCGCGCACGTGCCTTGATGGCGCTGGAGGAGAGCGGGGACGAGGCTGTGGCGCAGGTGATTGCGTCCTTCGCCTCGACAGCCGCCGCCGACTCGGACGCCCGTGTGCCGACGGAGCAGGAGAGGGCCTTCCTGCAGAGTTGAGAAAGGATGGGGGCAAATAACGGGGGGGGCGGTTGGAAGGAAAAGTATCGTCAGCGACGAGGGTGCTGAGGAGGAGGGCTCTCGCCGCGGATGTGTGTGTGTGTGCGTGTGTGTCTATGCGCCGTAATGACTGTGTGCGGCTCAGCTGTTTCTTTCCCTCTCTCCGTGATCGATGCCTGTGTGTGCGTGTGTGTGGGACTGTTGGATATCGTCGTCATTGTCGTCGTCTCTCGCTCTGTGCGTGTGTGTGCGTGCCTTCCTTCTCCTGTACAAGGTAATGATTTGTGCCTTCTCTCTTCGGGTGCGTGTTTTAAGTTCCGGCACGTGGGCGTGTATCTGTATAAGGGAGGTGTATCGTGGGCTCGCGTGTGTGCGTGTGTGTCCGACAGGAGCCTCTCCTGTTTCGGCCACCGACACCCAAGTTCGACCTCCCCCTCCCTCCACCCACACCCATACCCACACAGTGGGTCCCTACTTCCCTGTAGAAGGGGGTGTGCCGTCTCTACCGATCCCTCTCCAAGCGGCCACCGCCGACCACGTCGAAGGGGCAGCCCATCGGTGAATGCGGCACAAAGACACGAGACCCGGCAAAAAGCCCCCCTCCTCCCCCTCCCCCTCCGCCGCCAAGTGCACGTTCTTTAGTGTGTATTACAAGCATGCGTGATGCTACCACAGCAACACACACACACACACACACACACACACGTACGCGTGCTCCTACGCGTCTTGCTCAGGCGAGCCTGCACATCAGCCCGTTGCCTGCGCCTTGGTTTGGGCGTGCTCATTATCAGGCGGTACTTTCTCCAGCCTCTCCCCCGCCCGCCTTCTCCTTCCACGCTTTGCAACGCTCTCTGCTTTTTTTTTTCACCACACACTCTCGCAATCGGCTGCGCTTCGCGCTGCCCGCCCGCCCCTCCACTCAATCTCCATGCGCAGCTGCAGCTCTGTGGTGGCCAGTGCCCGCCTGGCCCGCGATCGCTCGTGTGTGCATGCGTGCGCACTGTCGACAGACGGGCTATATCGTGTCACCCGCCATCGTCGCCATGGACTTGTTGAACTTCATCTCGTTAGTCATCGACCTCCGTGACTACACGGGGTACGCGACATGCATCCGCGCCACTGAATACCCAGGGCTCGCCCTGTGCGAGCACAGCGCGGTCACCGGTATGCGCTATACGGTACCACTTGGCTACGCGGCATCGGTGGTGTACTTTTATCTTTACCACCGCCCACGCCTCTCCTTCGCCGACCGCTCGCTAACCAAGCTACACCACTACTTCTACCCAAGCGCCGGCTACAGTACACCACTTGGAATCATCGGCGGCGTTCTTTACGGCGCTGCCGAGTGCGTGCAAGGTCTGACACCTGCGGCTCTGGAGGCCACCGCGGTGCGGGAAAAGGCTGCTGCTGTGATGGCTGCAGAGCAGTACAGTCAACGCCACCGCGCGGCGAAGGAACGGCTGAAAGCGGAACAGTCGTTTGCCTCCAAGGCACTTGCCTGGCTGCGGGTGTGCGAAGACTCGGTGCAGGCAGAGCTCGCGCGCATGGGACTCGGAGAGGAGAGCATTGCGTGGGAGACTCTGTTAGTGCCCCAGGGGTATCTCTGGACACAGCTGCACTCCGTCGTGCACGATCCTGCTCGGTACCGCGGTTACGAGGCTCCTGTCAAGCCCGGTGCGGCGGCCCCCACTTCAACGGACGAGAGGCTCAGCCAACCCTCTGGGGGTACCAATACGCCGAGCCCCTCGCCTTCCGGGGTTCTGTCGTCTTCGAGAGCGTATTTTACAAAGCCGCAGGTGGACGCCATCGTAAGTCGGATAGGGACGCTACGCACCTCGCCGGAAGATGACCGGTGGATGCGGTCGGCTGGTCGCTGCGGCATCTACGGTGTTTTTGGCATGCTGCTCACGTGGAACAGCGGCAGCGCTCTGTTTCGCGCGCAGATGGGACTTGGTCTTGGTGTGACGATTGCCAGTCTGGCGTCCGCGACGCGGCTGGATGAAGTGTTCGCTCACCTGTGACGTGTGTGTGTCTGTGCAGCAGTGCCCTTTTTTCCTTTGGTCCTCACACGCTCGCCGGAATGGCGACAGTGGAGGCGACCACAGCGGGGGCCTTTGCCCCACTTGTGACTGGTCGTCTGTACACGATGTGCGCGTGCCTACGACGAGGCCACGATCATCCGGGAAGGCCAAGGGGGAAAAAATGAAAACAACAGCAGGACGTCGAACTGAGCACCGACAGGAGCAGCGCCAACCGAGCAGTTTGTCTAAGGGACGTGTGACTGTGCTTTGGAGGAGTGGGGGACGGGGACCGAGTGTGCTCCGTCGCGGCGCCTCTCACTGCGCGTGGTCGAGTCTCTCTCCCTGTGCTTTTTTTTGGTGGCGGTGGGGGGGGGTTCTTCCTCGTGCGAATGCGGGGTCATGGGCCCACTGGAGGGAGAGGAACAGGCGTCCAGTGTCCTTCTTCCAGGCAGACACACCGACGCAGGCGAACAGCATCAGGGGAGGCTGCGCCGACCACGTTGCCAGGCGCACGATTTTTTCTGACTGCCGGGGGCTGATGATGTTCACCGACACGGTGCGACTCTATCCCCTCTTCGCTCGCACCTCGTCCCCGTCGCCAAGTCGCATTCATCTCTCCACACACGCACGCACACACACACACACACACACGTGTGTGTACGCACAGACAGTCACCGTCACACAGATATCGTGCACGCCACGAACCGCGGCTTGTGCGCGACTGCTTCTCCCCCCTCTTTTTTCTACAGCACCGTGATGCGCCTCATGTGCGGCCGCGCAGCCACGCGCTGCGCACGGCGTCCCCTTCTGTTCCGACTGCCGGGGATGCCTTCCGCCCCGCAGTGCCACAACACCACGGCTGCTGGTGCTGCAGCGAAGGCAAAACTGAGCTCTCCCGGTGCTCCTCTCAACCACGTCCTCAGGCCCATCCCCACATCCAGCGCAGCCTCGTCATTATCCGTGTCGCCGTCGGCCGTTGTCCTTCACACATCCTACGCGCCGCTTTCAGTCGCCAACGAGGTGGGGCACGACGAGAGCCGCAGCCGTGGCGCGGACGCAGGTGATGGGTCTACTAGAATTGCCCACCTCACGGCAACGCCGTCGTACGCCGTGACGAACGTCGCTGCGTTCGAGGAGCTCATTGCGGAGGCGCTACGCCTGTCTGAGGTGACACTGGAGGCGGCCACGACGGTAGCCGCACCACCGGCGCCCTCGCCGTCGTCTCCGGTGTTGGCGACGTCGGCTTCTCAGAGAAGTGCTCGCCAGGCCCCCATCACGCTCATTGCAGATCACACAGTTCGCGAACTGCAAGTCCTTCTCGCCGAGGCCAAGCGCACCCTCGCCCCCTCCACGGCACGCAAGGCGAAGATCGACCAGTTCGTCTACGGCGTGTACCTGCCGCTGCTCAAGTACGGCACCTTCGCATTTTTCGCCACGCAGCTCGTCGTGTACTTCAACTGGATCTTCTTCACGTTTGACTGGAACTTGGTGGAGCCGACCACGTACTTCCTCGCCTACACGGGCGTCTTCTGCAGTGTGGTGTACCACTACCACCGCTGCAGCGGGAACGGGTCTACCTGGAATGGCGTGTTTCAACATGTCGCCGGTCGAAAGGCGGAGAAGAAGTACGCGCAGGCGCAGGTGGACGTGGTTGGCATGGCGCAGCTGCAGCGACGCATGACCTTGATAGAAAGGGAGCTGGACCGCATGTCCTGTCCAGGCAAAGAGCCACAGACAGCGGCAGCAGCTCTCCACAGAGACGGAGCGAGGAGGGGGTGGGGTGGGGAGGCAGACGTGCGCCTCGCACATGAGGGGCGTGGGGTACGAGGATGAAAGCGGTGGTGTCGTCGCTCGCGCGTAGCGCCTCCTCTTCCGTTTCGTTTGTTTTGACATGCGTATGTGCCTACTGGTGACACACTGGTACACGAGATCCGCTGCTTTCTGTGCCCTTGTCTCACTGGCGCGCCTTCCGACACATGCTCAGGTGTGTGTGTGTGTGCGTGTGTGTGTGTCGTTGTGGAGGAGGTGGGTGGGTGGGTGGAGAGGGGCCCACGCATCCTTTTCCTCCTCGTCTCTCTCTCTCCACGTTGCTTAGCTGCGCGCGTTTTGACTATGATACACATAGCGATTTCTGTGTGCGTGGCTGCACGTCCTGGCGCTGCCGCTGCTGTGGAGTCGCCTGCGCTTTGCGGGTATGTACTTCAGTGTCGCACCTCTCCCTTATCACTTGGCCTCCTCCACCTCCACATACCGTCAGCTGAACACGCAAACCTGCATCGCCTTCCATGTCCGCGCATCCGCGCATGGTGGTGTGCGGTCCACGGTGTCGTGTTGTTCGCCGTCGTTCTAAGTGCGAGCGGGGCAGGTCGTGAGAGAGAGAGGGGGAGGCGGGGAGGGGAGGGAGACGACGTGGGGTGAGGTTGGGTGTGTGTATGTGTGCCAGAGACTCTTCGTGTGTGATGCTCCACACGAACCTCTCGCTTTATTCAACGACAACTGGCGAAAGCTGGAACATCATTGTGATGGTGACGTGTGCCCTTGTGCGTGTGACATCTACCACCCTCTCTCTTCCTCCTCCTCCCTCGTGTATACAGACTGGTCTACCAAGACCTGTCTGCGTGCCGTCCATGATCAGCGGAGGCCACTGTTGTGGCGGACCCGCTCGCTGGCAGTACTGCTCCATCTCCCTTCCCTCCTTGACTCTCCGTATCGGTGTCTCTTGCCTTCCCCCGCTGGTCCTTCCGCCTGTCTTCCGTGTTCATCGTGTCGGCCATCACGACCTCGTGCCCGCTATCATCCGCTCTCTATCGCGCTTCTTGCCACCAGGGTTTTCGTGCTCACCTGCACACATTCACACGCGCACGTACCATACGTCTATATGAACTTGTAATATTTGGGCAAACTGCCACGAACATGGCCTCGACTGCGAAGACCGCCGTGAATGGCACGTGCGCCGCGATGCGGGACGGCGCTGCTGATTCGCTGTGGACAAAGCTGGATGAGGTGCAGAAGCTGCTCACGAATAAGCCAGATGCGAAGGAGCTCTTCACCAAGTACACGACGTTCCGCTCCGTGGTGGGCGAGGTGAAGCCCGTCTTCACGGACTCGGTGCGCACACGGGTGAGGGTGTTCTGCGAGGAGCCGGCCTTTGCCGCATCAGAAGAGTGCGACGACCTCGAGTCGGTCTCGCTGCACGTTGTGGCGTATTTGAACTACACGCTCTTTATGGAGGAGATGAAGGAGCTGATGGCGCAGGCGCGGCTGTTGAAGAGCATAGGGATGGAAGGGTCAGGGCTGCGGTTCCAGCGCTGCGAGCAGAACATCGTCGCGCCGGGCAACGAGGCGCGCACTGGAAGCAGCAGGAACCCATTTATCCAGGCGCCAGTGTACAAGTCGAGCTACCACCCTGCGACACTCATCCCCGTTGGCACGCTGCGGCTGCGTCGGGTCTCGAGGGCGTCGGAGGTGGTTGCCGAGATCGAGCGCGTGTGCGTTGTCAAGAGCGCTCGCTGTTTTGACGTCGGTCGGACTTTGATGAGGGCAGCCGAGAAGATCGCCCGGGACGCTTTTCGCGTCCGCTGGGCCTTTACACACGCGCAGCCGAGCTCCAAGGATTTTTACACCAAGGCCGGCTACACGCCAAAGGACGGGCGTGCGTGCATGGACTTGCATATGCCGTATGTTGTGATGGTCAAGTGCTTGGTGGGTGCCTCGATGTGAGGAGGTGGGACCGCACATGCGCACAACAATGCACGGCACTGCCGCCGAGAAGTGAAGCGCCGCTGATGATTTGGCCGGTGCCCTTTCCTTGTCGTTGTATTGCTTCTGATGGCGGTTGGTATATATATATATATCTACATATATATTTATCATACGTTAGCAAGCGTGCGAGGCAACGAGCCGTGCGTGGGGCAGGTGAGCTGTGACGCGTCGCACTCCAAAACGCATGCAGTCTCTACTGCTCGAACTCTCTTCTCTCTTCCCCTCCCACTTTGGTTTTTCTTTTTGTTCAGGGGCGGTGGTGGTGGTGGGAGAACAGCGCGTATGTAACGCACCCACGCACTCGAGGATGCAATACGCAAGGGCACGCCCGCATGCACTATGTGTGTGTGTCTCTCTCTCCTCCTTTTGTCACCGCGGGTGTCTGCTGCTCACGTGCCACTTGGCATTCGTCGAGCCACAGCCGCGGCTGACGCAGATGCCCTACGTAGAAAAGGGAACGAAGCGTTGGCGGTGCACATATCCACGCGCTGGGGACGGATACCGGCGGTGGCGGCGGGGGGGGACGGATGCGCTGTCGTCTCTCTGTGTGTGTGTCTCTCTTCCCGACTTCCCTCCAGCTTATATCTGCCCAGCGGACTTGCTCTCCGCTTTATACGTTACGGCTTGGTTGTGCGCGTGTATGGGCACATGCACACACACACACACACGCACGCACGCACGTGTAGATAAGTAAGCTTCCCTTCCTTCGCCAGCGTGTGCGTGTGTGTGTGCGGCGCGGTTGTGCCGCTTTTACACACGGAGGCCGCATGTTGACAGGAGCAGAGTGCGTCTTTTCCATGCGGGGGCATACATACGTGTATGCCGCCTGTGCTTGTGCGTACTGACGAGAGTGCGGAGCCGCATGTCCTTCCAGCTTCCTGCTTCACCGGGTGGAGAGGGGGGAGGGTGGGCGGGAGGACTTCCTCTGGAGACGCGGGCAGTGAACATAGCGAGAGAGAGAGGAGATCATGTGGTCACTGGGGCCGCTTCTCACAGACTATCACTACGAGAAGCAGCGCTGATTGGTTGGGGGGGGGAGGATCTCGCCTGCGGTGGACCGCCCAAAGAAGAAAGACGGAGACGCGATCGCCCACCGTCATGCCCCGAGAGCGGCGTACAAGGATGGATACAATGAACCCGCAGACGGTGTGCCCCGCAGGGACGGGTGAGCACTCGCTTGCCGGCCTCGGGTGCAGGGCAAACCAAAAGGGCGAGGAGGAGTAGAGGGCGGGCGGGCTCGCCGTCGACGCACTGACTCTCTAAAGGGCGTGCTGACCAGTCGTATGTTTGCATGCGTACATGTGCGCTGCCGCGGCTACATTCTCTCTCCTCATGGATGCTTGCACTCACCCCCTCTCTCGCTCTGCCCACCCGGGCACACATGAGTGCCAATCATAACCAGGAAACGGGCAACACATGGGGAGTGTGCGATCACCTCTCCTCAATCTCCCCTTCACAAGTTTTCGGCAACCCCGGCACACGTGGGAGACATCACTGACCCATAGATCTGAGGCGCACCACGAGAAAGACGAGGAGGACAAGGCACGGCAGCCACAGTGTGCGGACTGCCCCTCTGCCCCCCTCCCCCTCCCTCCCTCCTTCCCTCTCTCGCTGTTCCTTTACTGGTCGGGGGAGAAGGACGACGAGGCGTGTCTGTTGTGAGAGTGCGGCGTTAGAGGCCCACTAAGAGCAAGCGCTGATGGACAGCGGAGGAGGGCGGCGGCAGGTGCGGCACACGACAGAGCACCTCGCGGAGGGCGTTCAAGCAGACCAGTAGAGGAGGGGAGGGGAGGGGAGGGGAGTGAGGGAGGAAGGGGGTAGGTAAGCGGGAGAGCCATACGTACACATATATATATACACGTATGCACGGGTACCCACCCACCTTGACCAGCCTTCTCTCTCTCTTCTATTTTTTTTTTGGTTTTCTGTGCTCCCTCTCCAGTGTCTCGGCGGCCATTCCAGCCGAGCCTCTCAACGTACCACCCAACACTTCCACTGCGCAAGTACCATCGCCGCGCGCTCTGGCATCGTTGCATCCACCCCCCTCCCCCCAGTGCTTGCTTCAACGGTGACCGCTGCTGCTGCATTGTGCTCCCCGTACCTACCGTACGGCGCGTGGATGACACACATGGGCAGGGCCGCGGACGGCTACCAACGCCTCGGCAGCAACTACCCACAGGTCACACCCAGCTCGCAGTTCGCTGCCGCGTCGCCTGATTCGGTGCTCGCCACAGCGATTCAGACTCGACCACTGCAGGGGAATCCATTCCATCCGCTGCTCTGGAACGGCAGTGCCACCAGTAGCACTGGGGCAGCCGGTGTGCAGGGAAGCCTCTCGCGGAAGAGCCGCACCAGGCTCACATCGGGTGTCACAGCCGGTAGCGGTAGTGGACCGCTCTCCTCCACTTCAACACCGCTCTCTTCTTGCGCGTCGGCAGTCGCATCAGGCGAAAGGCGACTCCAGCGTCGGGTCAGCCGTGACAGGCTTGGGGGATCTTCGACTCCGACATCCTCGTGCACCACCGCGCAAGTCTTGCAGCTGCAGCAACCGACGCAGAGCCGAATGCCGCCGTCATCCTCGTCTCCGCTTGCATCGGTTGGCCTCACCGCTTCGGGGGCCGGTGGTGCCGTTACCCCTGCCAATCGGGGCAGGGAGAGAAAGGTAGCGGCTGTGAACTACAACGCTCTCTTACAACAAGAGCTTCAGCAGCAGCAGCAACAACAGAGTTCGGGCACGGGGGGATGGCCGACTCCGTCGCCGTCGCCGTCGCCACCCACCGGCGCGCTTCAGTATGCGCAGTTGCCGCCCAGCGCGGGCGTGCATGGAACGGGGCCTCACAGCGGTTCTGGGGAAGGAGGGTCTGAAGCACTATCCTCTTCCGTAACAGTCTCGTCAGCGCCAGCAGGCGTCGTGGAGGGCCCGCTCCCGCCGGACGTGCGTCGCATCATTGGCCAGAGTTGCGCCAGCAGCAGCAGCAGCGGAGCGGACACGAACGCTTTCATCGATGCAGCAGAGCAACAGGCCCGTCGTCTCATCAGCACCGGCCGCCGCGTGAAAGTGTATCGAGAAGAGCTGGCGGCTGCGGAGGAGGAGCACAAAGACCTGTCCACCGCCGCGGTGGAGCGCCAACTTGTGCGCTCTGTACTACAGAGCGAGGTGGACGACATTAACGCCCGCATTCAGGCTCTCTTGCAGGAACGTTCGCTTGTTGAAGCGCAGCTGCACGCACAGGATGATGCGGCCGCGCGTGAGGCACGCCAGTTGACCGAGGCGCAGGACCGAGTGACGGTGCTGCGACAGACGATTGAGGGCATTGTGGAGGAGACTTCGGCGGCGCGGCTGATGCTGCGGCAGCTCGTACCGTCTCTGCACATCGAAAACTATTACTAGAGAGAGAGACTGCCGATGGGGGGGGGACGCCGGCTTCAGGCGCACCGCCATGACCGTCCTCCGCTGCGAGATCTCTCTGCTGCTGATTGCAGAGAGGCCTCGCTGCGCACCTTTCTGCCCAGACGTGTGCACTTACAGCGCACACGCTAACACGTCTTGTACACTGTTACTTCTTGCCTTCTTCACTCCCGCGACAGTCGCCATTCATGGGTGAACGAGTCGTGTCTCACGTCTGTGGGTGTGAGGCAAGGCGGTGTGTGTGTGTGTGTGTGTGCTGCGCCCTGTTCCAGAGGTGAGGTCATGGACGTCAGTGAGCTCAGGGACGACGCGTTCGGGCGCGCTGCTACAGCGATAACTGCTGCCGTCGTCACGTCCCCCTCCTCCCTCCCAACAGACTCTCTGCCCTTCTTCGCTGCTACGCCCTGATACGGCGAAAAAAAAGAACGGAAACGTACGTGATGCGGCGCTGCATCGCCCCTTAGCGACTGGAGAGGGGCGGGAGGGGGGGGAGGCGAAGGCGAAAACTGAGAGAGTGCGTCATGCAGAGGCGTGGACGGCGTTCCCCTTCCGGCGTCTGTCTCCCGCTTTCTTTTTCCTTTCGCTTGCTTCTCCCACGCAGTAGTGGGTGCGGTCACTGCCGATCGACTGCGCCTTCTACTGCACTCATCCTTTCCTTGGAGTGCACGTCGCTGACACCACCCACTGACGCTCTCATCGACCCGCCCATCCGCACGCCTGCATGTGATGACGACGCTCACACATGCGTGGCGCATGTGTTGGTGCTTGCCCCCCCCCTCTTTGCGCGGAAGGGAACACCAGGTGCCTCTCCGCTCGAGTGGATTCGGTGGAGAGGTGCCAAGGACACTCCCCCACACCCCACTCAGAACACGAAGTACCGAGGGACGACAGCTACACGCATGCACGCGGAGGGGGAGCGGTGAGACCTGCAACCCCCCTCCCCCTGCGATGCGGTGGGGTCTTTTAATACAGAGAGACGCAAAGAGCTGAGGACGCAACGATGTGCCATATCAAGTTGAACAGTCTTCTATATCAAGCCTGAAGGTGAGAGGTAGCAGTCTGGTGGTGCTGTGGCGGTGCTGGCGGCAGTTGCGGACTCGGATGAGGATGGAGGTGAGGGTGACGCCTTG
>NC_018317.1:176857-267925 GCF_000234665.1 Leishmania mexicana MHOM/GT/2001/U1103
GCCCGCGCATCCACATCCACATACACGTTGTCGCGTCGCACTTGCCGACTCTGTCTCCCTCTCTCTCGGGTGTGTGTATGCGCGCGCGTCTATGCCTCATCCCTCTGCCGTTTCTTCTCTCCACCTTCGTTGTACTTTCTGCCATCTTGTCTCCTCTGCTGCGTAGTGCGCGAATACACGTGCACACGCGTGTGGCTGTCCCCCCTCCCTCCCCCCAAGTCAGCACAACGGCTGTGACAGCGCCGGCTCCCCACCTCCATTGCTCGTGATCAACCTCCCCACCAAGACGGAAAACAGCAGTGCCTGGCGTTTCTTCTCTTCTCTCCCCTTCACACATTCACGTACACACGTACACACGTACACACACATGTGTATGTATGTATTCGCACTGAACCATTTTTTTCTCTTGTGCAGCAGCCATGCAGTCGGACTTTAGCAACGTGGAGGCGGAGCTGCGCGACATCGAAGAGACCTTCACCACCGGTCGCATGAACGCCTTCGGCTCCGCCTCCACGCAGGACGCCTTCGTGCATGAGCTGAAGCGCATCGCCGAAATCGAAACACAGGTGTTCTACCGTACCTGCGCGCTCCTCAAGTCGAGCCACACGAACGAGCACAAACTGGTGACGAACATGTACGCCAGCGCGCAGCCGCCGCCGCAGTCGCAGCGCTCTGGCCCTGCAACGACGTCGCCCAGCAGCAACCTGGGCGACGGCAGCTTCCGCGCAAACAGCAGCGGCTTGGAGAACTCGATGTACCGCGGGCCGATGAACCAGCGCAGTCAGCCGTCGTTCGCGTCCGCGGTGGCGGGAGGCCTTAGTGGCGTGCCTCCGTCCAACAGCAACACTTGCTCGCCAGGCGCCAGTCGGCGACAGTCCCGCCAAGGTTGGGAGAACGTGTCCTCTGGCAACCCCTTCTCCGGCGTTGGCGACGGTGGCGCTTCATCTGGTGCGGCGCCGCACATTCACCGGAGTGAGTGGGGCAATGAGGACGGCTTTGCGGACAAGGCGTTTGAGGATGTGGCTGCCCACTTCGAGGAGCTCGAGTCGCAGTTCTTCTCCCTCGGCGATTACCTCCGCGAGATCTCGAAGCACGTCATCCGGCTGAACGACATGTCAAAGCAGGTGAACAACTGCGTGAGCTACGGCGCCAACGCAGCCCCCGCCGCTGCAGCGAACGCGAACGGAAGCAGCAACAACAACACAGACATGCTGCAGACAGTGGGCAGCGTGGGGCGGCAGGACTACCCTGGCTCCTTCGTCGATCCCACCAGCATCGGCGGTGGAAGCAGCTACGGGATGGACGGCCCACGTTCGTAGGTACCAAATTAGATGCGTGTGTGTGTGTGTGCGTGTCTGTGCGCATGTCTGCACCTTCCTCCTGCCTCTCCACACGCACACGCACACACACACACACACATACACCCGCCCTGCTTCGCTCTGTGCTCGAAGTGCGCGCGCCGGCACAGGTGCAGTCCACACACGGGGGAAACCGCATAATGAGCATGTGCGCAACGAAAGCCACGGAGACTGAGGAGGAGCGCCAGATCCGGTGGTGGTAGTGGGGAAGGCGGTGTTTCTCAGCATCTTCACGGCCCCTTCTTGGATGCTTCGATCACGGAGTTGAGAAGGCTCGAGAGAGAGGGAAGGACATCGACGCATGGAGGCTGAGACAGTTGGGTGACGTCCTCACTCTGGAAGATCGGGAAGCACGAAGAGCTCCTGGGGAGGAGCAAGGCAGACGGGATCATCGTGGACACCGACACCCACAAACGCCCTCCTTGATGTTCTTCTTCGGCAGCCACGTGCCGCCCACTTTAGCAGCGACTTCCGTATTGCACGCACAGACACTCTCTGCTTGCATATATAGCGGAAGCGCCATCGCGCGCCGATGCATGTCGCCTCCGTTGCGGTTCACCGATACCTCTTTGTCGCCGCACCTTCCCCCTCCCCCCTTGCTTGAGAATACCTGTGCCTGCCTTGCTGTCTCTCGCGTGTTTCACAAAACTCTGTACTTGGACCTGCGACGTCGCTGAGCGGCAGAAGCACGCGAGGAACCTAAGGGTATGGGTGGAGTCGGACGCATCATGCGCCTCGTTAAGCCATCACCATGACGGCAAGGGATCCCTCTTAGTTGCGTCCCTTTGCATGCACACCCAATCGCCCCGACACCACCTCCTCCCTCCCTATGCGGGATTTACCCGCACCGCCTTGTGTGAATCACCAGGAGCGATGTGCGCGTGTATAGGCGTGACCTCGTCGGCTACGGTGGCCGAACGCCACAGCGGCGTTGGCTGAATGGAAAACGGGGGGGTAGGAGGGCGCACATGGCGGTGCATTTTGTCATCAACCACGGAGAGAGCGTGAAACAGGCCGTGCAGAACCGTGACGCGTGCTTGAAGCGGCAGCAGATCGTGGGGTACTGGGTCGCACCCCCCTCCCCTCCCCCCGATGCAGCCCATATTCTACCAGAGCACGCATGCTGTTGGGCCGCAGAGTGGGCTTGCTGTGTTCATCTATGCTTGAGGAGTGGGGGGGGGGTAGTGGTGATGCACAGGGATACACGTGGGAGTCACTGCGCACGCACTGAATCCCTGCGGGCCACTTCCCCCTCCCCCCGTTCCCTCATCACCTCCTCCTCGACGTTGTGTGCCTTCGCTTGCGCAGTGGAGCGTCTGCGGTGCGAAGGACCTCAACGAGTACGTCTGCGCGTGTTTTCTTTGTGCACTTCGCTCTCTCGTTTTTTCTTGCTGTTGTGTGGCGCACGCCTCATGTACTCATGCGTGTGTCTGCTGGTGCGGTTAGGAAAACTTGCGCGCCTCGCACACGCGCACATAGCTGCTTGTGGAGAGGGAGAGAATGCGCACGGTTTCGTCGGTGGGTGGGGGAATGGCAGGAGCGCACGTGCAACTTCGTCGCCCCTCCCCGAACCCTTTTTCCTGAACGCTGCCGCTTTCTCCATCTTCCCACCTCCCGCTCCACGAGGCACACACACACACACACATACAGACACACTCATGTGCGCTAACCATTCAGTCTCTCCCTCGCGTCCTTCTCTCCTTCCTCAACTCTCCTTGCACACGCCCCGGGATCATTACACCACCAAAACAAACAGCTCACACGCGCGTGCACACACGCTGGCTGGCAGGACGTCATGTGCGACACACAGGCGAGCGTTGGCAGCGGCGGCGGCAGGAGCAGCAGCACCCCTGACCGACTCTTTCAAATCTTCATCGCCACTCTGTCCCCCGACAAGGCCACGCGGCAATCCGCCGAGGACGCGCTTGCTCAGTTGGCCGATGAGGACCCACACTTCGTTCTTCACCTCTTGGAGCTCGCCTGCCACTCCCCTACGGTGTGCGCGCATACGCTTGGAACAGCGCTGCCGGCGACGGCGAGCGCGCTTCTGGCGAGCGCCATTCGGTTTCGCAATGAAATTGGCCGCAGCGACTGGAATCGAAACCCGCGCTGCTCCGATGAGGTGAGGCAGCGTGTGCGCGACCACGTCGTGTCGATGCAGTGCCAGCCCCACGTGTCGGAGGCGGTGCGGCGCCAGCTACTGGCGGCGACGATTGAGGTGGTGAATGCCGACTACCCTGAGCGGTGGCCCGATCTGCTGCCGCAGCTGACGGGGCTCGTGGGTCAGAGCATGACGGCGCTGTGTGGGCTCTTTGACTGCAACACGAGCAGCTGCCAGGAAATCGACGGAGACGTCATACACATGATGCTGCTGCAGCTGAAGGGCTCCCTGGGTGTACTGCGGGGGTGCTGTAAGATCTACGCGGACCCGTTGAGGGTGGACGCCGACGCGGCGGACGGCTTCGCTGGCCACCTTGCTCCGTTGCTCGTGTCTCTGATGGAGCTGCTGTCGGGGCGGTGGCAGGAGGAGTTGACGACGCTAGCGGGCCACGGTGCCGCAACGGCGACCTCTAGCCCTTCCTTGACTGTGCCGTTTCGCTTCTCGGCGGAGCTGGAGGAGCTGGCGCACTGCATGCGACTCTCCCTAAAGTGCGTCTTTTCCCTATTTGAGAGCCGCTGGCCCGCGTGCTTGTGCGAGGTGTCGGCCCTCGACCACCTCTACGCCTCCTGCGTGGTGACGCCGATTCAAACTTTCCAGCAGGTGGTTTTGCCGCTCTGCCGGGAAAGGCTGGTGCACGCGCTGCACCACCCGGCCGAAACAGGCATGACGGTGACGCAGCTTCACGGTGATCACTTCTCCGACTTCCAGCAGTCCGCAATGTTTACACTACTCAAGTGGGTCATGAACATCGCCTACAAGCTCACTCAGGAGTTCGCGTCGCCGAAGAGCTGCGAGCGACGCTGCCGCACTGCGGCGAAGCACTTCACCGCCCAGTACCTCCAGCCCACCGTCGAGACCGCCCTGGCGCTTGTGCGGTGGCACGCCGGCCCACCGCTCGCCCTAACTTCCAAAGCTTACATCCTCGCACTCGAGGTGCTGACGCTCGCAGTCCAACACAAGGCTGTATACGCGAGCGTACTGCACCCCAGTGCCGAGGAGCTCATGACGGTGCTTCTCTTCCCCCGCCTCGCCTTCACGGCCGAGGACGAGGAGCTGTGGTCCGACAACCCGGAGGAGTACGTGCGCAAGCAAGCGAGCCCCGCCGGTGACATCTACAGCGCCAAGGTGGTGTCGACGAGCCTCCTCATGTCCCTTGCGGCCGGCACGAAGAAGTTCCACGACAAGAGCCTCTTCCTCTCCCTCATGAACTTCTTGCTGAACCAGCTGCAGGCCTACGTCGGTGCGGCTGCGCAGGCGACGAGCGATGACGCCCACTTCTGCACCCCCGCCATGGAGGCGGCGCGCCGTGTCGATGCCGCACTCTACTGCTTCTACCACTTCAAGAAGATCCTGCTAGCCATGCACTTTGGTGACGACAAGCTCGAGTACGTCCTGTCGACTTTCACGGTGCCAGTGACGCAGTATTCGCTGGGATTCCTGCGCGCACGCGCGGTGCTGGTTCTCAGCACCTTTGCACCGTCGCTCGAGTGGAGCAGTCCGCTGGCGTACCAGCAGGCCCTTCAGCCAGTGCTGTGTCTGCTTAACGACAGCGAGGCGCCGGTGCGTGTGCAGGCCTGCGTGTGCTTTTCCCGCCTCGTCTGTCATCCCTTCGCGCGCGACGTCATCAACCCCTGCATTGCCGAGCTCATCCAGCACTACTTTAACGTGATGCGGATGATGGACAACGAGGCGGTGGTGCGCACGCTTCGCAAAACAATCTCGTTCTACAAGAACACGCTGTCGCAATGGGCACTGGAGCTGACGGAGATGCTGGTGAACCACTTTGCCGTCGTGCTGGAGCGTGTGACGGCCAAGTACAACGCGCTGGAGTCGATGACGTCGTCAACGGCGCAGACGACGGGTGGAGGTGAAAAAGATGAGCTGTTCCTCGACAATGACGGCTTTGCCGATGTGCTGATGGCCGCCGACGAGCTTCTGGAGACTCTCACCACGCTCGTTCAAGCGCTTCCGGAGAGCACGGCTACCGTGGCGGCACGGCACGCTGCCGCTGACTTACTCGCAAAGGTATCTGGTGCATCGTCCTCGTCTTCGTCATCTGCGGCGGCCCCGTGCCCGTCAGCGGAGGCGCTCCAGCAGGACATCTTCGTGCAGATCCAGCTGCGCGTTGCCCCGATGCTATTTGTGATCCTCGGCCACCAAGGCGGCAGCTCCTACGGTTTCATGGACCCTGCCCTGTCGCTCCTCACCACCCTCATCGCGCGCAGCCCAGCCATCGCGTCGCCCATGTGGAAGGTACTGTGGTGCCTCTACCAGCTGATCATCCGTGGCGGCGCTGCCGACTACATCCAGCAGTTGCTTCCCCCGATCGACAACTTCGTCTCTGTCGAGCCGGTCTCTTTTCTGTACGGCACAGTGACGGAGCTGACGCGCGAGCCGCTGCCGGCAGCCGTGCCGGCGGAGGAGGCGGCCAAAACGCCGGCGCAGCTGGTCTTGGCCATGTGCGAGGCGGTGCTGGCGAGCACGTCGCTGCGGGAGCGCGAAGTGGCCGCAGTGCCGAAAGTGTTGGACGTGCTTGTGCAGTGCAGTTGGGCAGCCTCGGCAGCGTCGGCATCGACCGCAGCGTTCACGGAGGCGGCACATGCCTTGGTGCAGTACGTGACGCAGCTGTCCTTGAAGACCGCCGGCACACGACCACAGCAGAGCGCGACGTTTCGCGTGTTGCTCGCCAACAACATCTTCTCCTGCCTTATCGCTGATGCGCCTGCTGCCGTGGCGGTACTGCATGGGCTGCAGGTGACACGCCCGTTTCTGGAGCAGTACGTGTCGCTGCTGGCGCGGAGCGTGTTGATTGAGCATAGCGAGGAGGCCATGCTGGGCCTAATGCGCAGCTATGACCGCAGCCTCTTCGTGTACGCCATGGTTTCGTGTCTGCGTGCGCTTGCGGTGAACATGATTGGCGCCGGTGCGGCAGAGCTGCAGTCTGGCCTGGAGGGTGTCGTACAGTGTGGTGTGCTGCAGCAGCTGGCTGAGGTGGAGACGACCAACGGCGCAGCGGAGCTGCGCGTTCATCAGAGACGCATTGCAAAGCTGTCGGGCAAGCCGGCGCCGACCACACATGCCAGCGAAGGCGCCGCCGCGGAGGAGGGGGACGACGAGGAGGAGGAGTGGGACAGCGAGGCCAGCAGCGAAGAGGACGACGACGACGGTGACGCTGACGACGGCGACGATGACGACGACGAGTGGGGTGAGGTTGATGTCGACAGCGACAGCACTGAAGGCTTTCTGGGTGGCGAGGACGCCGGCCATGGACCGAGTCGGGACGTCCACTTCCAGGGTATGCTGCGCCAGGCTCAGGCGCTTCGTGAGACACCGCAGGAGAGGCACCGTAAAAAGACCGCCGGCGACGCCGACGACGCCGACCTGGATGACTTTGAGGAGGAGAACCTGCTCGACGACGAGGACTTCTCGAGTCCAGTCGACGGTATCAACGCATGGGCAGCCCTGGTCTCGGAGGTGGAGCGGGCCGACGTGGCGGCGGGGGGCAGTGCCTCTGTGGTGGCGCTGCTGCGCAGCGCCGCTGGTGAGGCGCAGGCTAGTGCTATCATCCGCGCACGTGACCTCACATGTGAGCTTCAGGTGGCCCGGCAAACCCATCGCGCACTCCTCGATCAAGTGAAGCACTGAAGAACACGGGGGGTGCCTCTGAGGAGAACACCGCTATGACATCTCTCTGCGCATGCGTGGTCGGTCCCGCACCTGTCTCCCCAGCCCCCCCTCTACGCCGGCCGAAGCGAAATGTAAGCACACTCACTACCGCACTAAAGAGGATTGTGAAGACGACGTGGCGGCGGTGGTGGTAGCGGGTGGCGGGGATGAGGAGAGGGGAGTTGGCGGTTGTTGTGGTAACTAGCAACGCAGTGTGCGAGTGCGAGGGAGGGGGAGGGTATGATGATGAGGGCCTCGCCAGCGAGACGATCCTGGGCTGGCACACACACGCGCGCACGCGTGGCACACTCATTCCATTCACTTCGGAACCGGCGGACGCAACGGTGCGCTTGCTTGCATGCGCTTTTGTGCGTGTGTGTGTGTTTCGAAGCCCCCCCGATACTCCGCCTTCTTTTCCCTATAACACCCACCCACCCAAGGACGTTGAACCTTTCACTAACTCACACGTCTCCACTCTCTGCGCGTCACAGGCAGAGAAACACGAAAACACGTCAGAGGGAAAAGGGAGAGGGGGGGGGTATTGCCCTTCACCGCTGCAGACCACCCCGTGCTGACCTCCGACTGTTTGCCTGCCTCTCCGACGAACAAGAGGCACGTCTGCGCGCGGCTTTGCTCGCCGCAGGACGGCGGTTGTCTCATCCTTCGCGCACAGGAGTGCGCCATCATGATGGGTACACGGGCATGTGCGCGTGAAGCTGCGTAAAACGCGTGCCTCGCATTTTTCTCACAACTCTTCCCTATCATCGGCACACACGTACACAGCAGCAGCAGCAGCACCTTTGTGTGCGTGCGTGCGTGTGTGTCTGGCTCAGGCCGCCACCATCTGCGCTCTCACTCTCTTCTCCCCATCTGTTTCTTTATCATTCGACTCGTCCTCAGGCACGGACACACGCAAGGGTAGTGAACGAAACATCAAGCGCCAGAAGCAGTTACGTGTTGTGGTTACCTGCTGCCTCCCATTCTCCGCCACGTTTTACCCGCACACGCACACACGCATCAAGCGAGAAGTGCGCTAGAAGACCCCGCGGCACGGGACACACCAGACATTACATCTCGAGGGTGGAAGCTGGGGACACTTGCGTATTTTCGAATCGAACGCGGCGGAAAATGGCGGCGTCTGCATCGCCCTCAACGAACAACCCGGGTCTGCTCAACCACATGATCCGCGCCGTGCTCGCCGGCGGCTTCATCTCCGTCCTCCTCTTCTTCATGGCGGTGCACTTCTACTACGCCAGCGCCGCTCTGCTGGACTTGGTGGTGCTGCTCATTCTCTTTTCTTTCCTGTCCTTCTTTGGCCTGAGCATGGCCTCGCTCGTGCTCTCGGCCGTGGTGGGCCCTGGTGAACTACCCTCGCGCTTCTCGGCGGCGCGCATGGAGACGTTCATTCGCGAAGAGCTGCAGTGTGCCGTGGCAAAGGCGTGTGGCCGCAGCGGCAGCGGTCAGGCAGGAACAAGGGCAGGGCCGGTGCGTGAGGGTGCCGCCAGTGACCGCAAGAGCTGCAGTGCTGTGGCGGCGAAGGAGAAGGTGGAGAAGCCGAACTGGAACGATGTGGATGAGGCTGAGAGCCAGCAGCTGGCGAACGCCGCTTCTGCCGCAGCGATCCTGCGGCGCAGCAGTCCCACTGCCGAGGAGGAGGCTCTAGAGCGTACCGCCGTCGAGGCGCGGCTGTGCATGTACACGGAAGACGGTGGCTCGACGTCTCATCTCTCCGATGGCGACACGGCAGGTGCAGTGGGCGGGGCACGGCAAGCTGAGGACAACGGCCATGACAGCGAGGAGGTTGCAGCGGAGGGCAACTCAGAGCTGCCGCCGTACATGACGGAGGCGATGCTAATGCGGCGCCAACGCAAAATCCGTCGAGGGCTGGAGGTTGTGCTGGTGAGTCATGCTGCCCGCAAGGTGCTGGAGGCTATCGACGGCACCGACATGGATCGCAAACAGGAGGAGATGGGCTTCCTTATTCCTGGTGCCAACTGGTGCCGGTTCTGCAACTTTTATCAGATGAACGATACGCGTCACTGCAAGGTGTGCAACCGGTGCGTGTACCGCTCGAAGCTGCACTGCATCTGCTGCGGGCAGTGCATCGGCTACGCGAACAGCAAGTATTACGTGCTCTTTCTTTTCTACCTATGCCTGTCCTTGGTGATGGCGGACGTGCTCGACCTCTACTGTGTCTTCTGGGGGTACACGTTCTTCTTCAAGGCTTCAGGCGATGCCAACTCGGTCTTTTATTTGGTCTTTGTGTACAGTGCGAGCTTCGCCGTTGTCGGACTGGGACTCCTGCTGCAGTATCTCTACGCTGCCGGCCGCGGTGTGGGTCTTCTCACGGACCTGCTGCGACAGCAGCGAGACGAGCTTCAGGTCGCCCGGGCACGCAACAACGGCGAGCAATACCAGCCTGTGCTGTCGGAGAGAACCATGCACGCGGCCGAGGAGGGTTCGGCCAGTCCCATGCAGGAGGCCTTGCCGTTTAGCTGGCGCATGGCCATGGAGACCGTGGGGGAAGGGCTGCCGCTGCCGCTGTGGTTCTGGCCGACCCCGACGTTGTCCACCACCAAGGAGACGGATGACCCGCCGGACTTCTGGGTTGCTTTCAAGGAGGCGATCCGCCTTCGCCTGCGCAGTGTCGCCGACGAGGACGACGTCTTTAGCGACGAGGACGTGCTCGGCGATGCTCATGCGGCCGACGGTCTCACCAATGGCGCAGCACGGTTGGCTGCGGATATCGCGCGCGTTTCCCCCCAACTTTCGACAGCGTCAACAGTTCTACCGCTAAGGGAGCGAATGCCGCACCACGTGAAGAGCACGGATGTGACGGTGGTAGACCCGGTGGTGGTAGAGGTGCCTTCCGCAGCCTCACCGACGTACGTGAATCCCTCGGCACCGCCGGCTGCCAAGGTGGCACCTGTTCCTAAGCATGAGGCGGACTAAAGAGGGGGTGGGTGAGGAAGTGGGTGGTGTGCCTGTCTGTCCGCGCGCGCGTGTGTGTGTGTGTGTGTGTGTGTTGTATGAAGAATCCTCACGCGACAGCTTGCCGTTGCTCGTTGCTAACGAGAAGGTGACTCCCCCTCCCACCCCTCCCTTTCCCCACCCCGCGGGTGTTTTCTCTATCTACGACGTGCTCTACGTCTCTGTGACCCCCAATGGGGTTCTTGAAGTTGCTTTTTCCAGATGGCGCCTCCTCCCTCTCCTCCCTTTCACACGCACGTGCACGCTCACGGACATCCACAGAGACCCCCCTCCCCCCTCCCTCGCGCTCCCCCCGCTCCCTCCGCTCCCCGCATGCGTCCTCCTCCAACCCCCCTCTTCCTCTACTTGGTGTTGGTGGGTTCTTCGCCGGGTTTTACCGTTTTTCTTCGATTTGCTGTTTCACCTTTGATCTCTGTCTCCCCTCCCGCCTGGCTGCTTGCCTGACCCCCACTCCCTGCCCGCCCGCCTGTCAGCCTCCCGCCCTTCCCGATTCTTCTATGGGTCTTTTACCTCTGGCGTTACGTTTCTCCTCGGGGTAGCCTTGTGTTCCTGTGCGTATGTATGTATGTGTGTGTGTGTGTTATTCGGGGGAGGGAGGAGTGAGGAAGGGGGAGAAGAGGGGGGTTTTCTTGTTGCTGTGTGTATTCTCTTGAGCTTGATAGCGCGCTCTTCGCATCATCCTCTGTCAACGTTCACACGCACACACACATATATATCTGTATCTATATATATATATATACAGATATAGATAAGCATACACACGCGTCTGGACACCGCGACGACGACTCCCCCTTTCCACAACCATGGAACGGCGAGCTTGTTCGCGGTGCAAAGCACTTGGACCGCTGGCGCGGCAGGGCAAAACCACCTCATTCTGCCCTCCCCCTCTATCTCGTTACCCCACACCCCGTGAGCCTTCAGAGGCACAGGCCGCGGCTCACTCGTGTGGCATGACGAATGGTGACGATGCTGTTTCGTGGCGGACCCACGTACAGTCCCCCCCCCCCGACCACCCCCTTCCCCTCCAACGTATACTGTTCCATTTTCTCTTCCTCTTCGCTTCACCCCACTCCACCCCTCCTCCTCCCCCAACTGCCGATATCGCTGCCCCTTTTTTTTCGTATTGCCCAGCCACTCGCTGCAGTTTGCCACTGTGCGACTGACCTCCTGTCGTTTCCTTTGCGCAACATCCCCATCCCCCCTCCACACACGTACACACACACACGTGCATATACATATATATATATATATACATATACATACATACGTGTGTGTACTTGGGTAGTCAGTCCGTCGCGGTACGACGGGTCAAGTGCGCGCCATTTTTCGAATCCGCACGAAAATGAAATGGAAAAAAGGAGAGGGGATGACGGGCCTCAACGCCAGCAGAAAAGCATCGGAGAGAAGAGCGAAGGCATCGCCCCGTGTTCACCCTTGCACGAACTCCCTGATGGTGTGCGTCTATATGTGATGGGCTATATCCGTGTGCGTCGTCACTCCTCTCCTTTCTCACTCTCCTCGCTTGTGCGCATCTCCGTGTTCTGCTCTCCTCTCTCTCATCCGTCACACACGTTGTGCACCACACGCAGCAGCCGCACCCATTCGTTTAACGTCGCCTCATCACACTTCCTCGTGCACGTCTTTGCGTGAGTGTATGCGTGTTCGTGTGTGTATGTGTGTGTGCAACCATCCCCCTCCCCCTTTCTGACACTGTTCGAGGAGAATGTGTCTGCGTTTTGCGGAGCCGCACATCCATTTCTCCCCCGCCTCCTGCCCGAGCTTCTGCCGGCCTCCTTGCGCCACCACACGGCCACCTTCCCCTCCTCGACACACGGACACACACGGACACACACACACACACGCTTCTGTTCTCGCTCATTTTTTTTCCTGTGAGGCTTCTCGTTGGCATGCCGGTGCATCCCGCTGTTCAGTCGCTGTGTGAACAGCCCATCGACACGATTGGACTGACAGCTGTCTCTGCAGTTGCCTCCGCCCTCGGAGATGTGTCGACCGCCACAGATCTTATCCAGCGACCTGAGCAGGAGAAGGCGCTGCAGGATCTCCTGAAGAAGTGCATGTCGATCTTGAACAATGACGGCAAAAACTTTGCGCTTCGACTGGCGTGCCTGGAGTGTCTGTACGTACTCTCTCAACCCCCCATCCCGGCATTTCGGACGGGGCTGCTGTGCAACGCACTGAGCAGCGTGAACAGCAGCGTGGAGGAGATGCTGGCACGGACGGGATCAAGCGGGGCTGAGAGCCCCTCCTCGGCTCGTGAAATGTTCACGGTGCTGGTCTTTCGCTTCACCAACTACGACACAAAGGTAGCTCGGCTGCTGCTGCAGCACATGTGCGATGGCGACGTCGGCACGATGATGCAGACGCTCCTCCATGTCATGGTGCAGCATTGTGAGACATGCGAGTGGCCACTGCTGCAGGCGGCGTTGCAGTCTCTCTACGAGCTGACGGTGCCGACTACCTACTACACCACCGGCGAGGACGGCGCCGCCGTGCCGAGTCGCGACTTTGGCGCGAGAGCGGCCGGTAGTTCGCTGCAGAGCTTCACGGTGGAGAGCTTCCAGGACAGGATTGCTGTGTTGTTCACGGAGATGCGCAACCACCGACTGCTGGAGAAGCTGCTGGGGTCGCTGCGCTTGTCGTGGCATGAGTCCACCCACAACCGCAGCCCGCCGTCGCTTGCACAAGGATACGCGGAGTCGGTCGCTCTTGGAGCCCTTGGCCGCCCTGACGTGGCGCACACCGTCACCAGCGCCAGCGCGGAGCAGCAGATGGAGTTGCTCAACTGGCTCTCCGCCTTTACGCTGCTATGCCGGGCACTGGACAACATGGCCGAGTTCTGCCGGGACGCGAAGCTCTCACGGGAGATGCGGGCCCGGCTGCTGAGCGACCCCAACTGCCATGACTGGCTTGCGTCCGCGGCCGTGCCGGCTGTCGTTGCAGCTATACAGGTGTGGATGTCCTACAACGGCGCCAGCGCCACGCCCGCAACGATCCGCGACGGCAGCGCAGGCCCCTTCGCGACGGCCAAGGTCAAACTCAGCTTGCTGACGGCAGCCGTCACGCTCCTGCGCCTGCTGCGATTTGCCCTATACAAGCCAGCTGTGGGCCTCACCGCAGCGCTGCTCTCCTCGATGGCGTGCCTCGCAGCGCAAGTGCAGCGCGGGGAGCCACATCTGCGTCTGCAGTACGGCGGCTTGCAGGTAATGCTCTTGACGGTCGAGTGCCTCGTGAACATGAACGCGGTGGCGGTGACCAGCCCCGTGAACCTCTCAGAGTCGTACCGTGGGCTGCTGCGCACCATTGCAGCGGACAAGACTCGCTGTACCTTATCGAACTGCTCCAGGGACGCAAGCAGCGGCCACGGGGCGGCCGCGGAGCCGCAGCCGGATGCACTGATGTCAGTCGCTGGATGGTTCATCCTGTGCGTGCGCGAGGAGGAGTCCCCGTTCTGTGTGATGGACAGCGGCAATGCATCCGTGGCGCTGCTGCACGAGTGCTTCGCGTCAGAGGAGGCCATGCTGCAGGACGCGGCAGACCGCGTTGCTGACCTTGTTGCGCTCGAGTCGCAGCTGGCGATGATGCAGAACCTCTTGCTTTTCATGACACTGACAGAGCTGCTGAGTGGACTACCCGATGGCGGGCTGGAGCGGTTGACGCAAGCTGGTCCGCGCAGGCGCAACGACGCGACAGACGCGCAACAGATGCCACCGAACAGCAGCGGCAGCTCGTCAAAGAGGTGCAAGCCTTCCAAGAAGAAAGGATCACACCACCCCGCGGCGTACGTGTGCGACTTGACGGGAAAGCTGATGCGCGAACCGGTGGTGCTCAAGGGAGGGCACCGATTCGAGTTCGACGCACTGCAGAACGTCATCCTTCAGGTCGGGCACGTCGACCCCATCTCTGGAGAGTCTATCGACGAAGACGTCGAGGTGAACATCCCACTGCAGCAGGAGATTGCGGCCTATCGTGTCAAGCGCGCATCCGAAAAGGGAGGCGGTTGACATCCCATCCCACCCCCACCCTCTCGCGCGTTCCTGCTCTCTCTCTGGTGTGACGGAGTGGGGGAGGGGGAGCTGTGGGGCATCGATGTAGACTAGCTGTGGGGGGTGGCACATGGAACGCGATGGGGGAAGTTCCCCCCCCCCTCTTCTATTTTATCTGTTGAGTTCGGCATCCATGTACGCCTTCTCCTCCCTCCCTATCTCTCTGCGTTTTCTGGTGTTGCGTGTGAGTTGCCGCCGCTGCCCATCTCCCGTCGAGACGATGATGCCGGGTGGTGGGATGGGGTGGAGAGGAGGACACACCTCTCCGTGCGTCGTATCACAGAGCCCAGTGCCCCCCCTTCCCCTCCCCTCCCCTCTCCCCGTCGGCAGACAGAAACGCCGTTCGGAAGCAAGGCCCCACGATACAAGGAAGGGGTGAGGGGGAGGGGGAGGGGGCACTGGGCTGTGCGCACGCCCTGCAGTGCACAGCTGGGACACGGTGTACCACAGTCGGGCAATGCGTCCAGTGAAGTAAGAGGGGCACGAGTGGCGGACGAACAAGGCGCGACGAGATTCGTATCGATCAACCCACAAGGTGCATGTGTGCGGAATATGCGGCATCTTCGACACCCGACCGGGTGAACCAATGCGGTACAGGTGCCGGAAACACGGCGAGGGCACCCCCGAATTTGCACCATCGAGTCCTCCGGACTCCACCATAGAGGGTCACGGCACCATATTGTAGAATGCCGTGGCTTGAAGTGACTGAGGGCAAAGCATGGCACACAGGCAGAATCTGCAGAGGGTTCCCAGAGAGCCCTGACCTGTGGCTGGCCAACTTCTTCCCTGAGCTCACGCGGCATGCACCTAGACTACCCCGCTGTTACACTCACGGCAGGCGCCTACCGCCACCGCCACCTCGAGCGCACTGCCCTGAAGGTGACTCGCCTTGATCAAGACATGCGGTTCAGCCAGGCCCGTGCGGCACTCGGCGGCGCATGACCCGATTCGGCGGCAGGACGGCTCGTCCCATGACGACCAGGCGTGAGCGGCAGTGCCGCCGAGGCGGGTGATCTGTGGCGGTGTGGTTGTGCATGCGTGTGCGTTTTTTTGCTGGCGTGTTCGCGGGTGGAATACGGGCGCGTTGGACCGCTAAAGCATGTGCGACTTGCCGCCTCTCTCGATATGTTTCTATGCCGTGTATCATCATGCGCGGTGGATGCGTTCGTGGGGACGCTCTTGCTGAGGGGAGGGGGGCAGACATGCCCCCAAAGATAAGCACGAAGAGTCCTGACCTGGACGAGCGATTCGAAACTCGCGCACGTTGGGCGTCGAAGGGGAGATGCACCGCGAGCGTTCGTGGATGCATCCCGTGAGCGCTGAGCTCTTTGTGTTTTCTCCCCATTCCTCTGCGTACGTGAGTGTGCCACGCGCTGGTCTCCTTAGCCAGCGGCCATCTCAAGCCTTGCCACGCCCCCCCTCCCCTCCCCCCAAGGCACACAGGAGTGTGCGAGACTCTCTTCCTCCTGCTCTTTGACCTTAATTCATTTGCTGCTCAACACCGCCTCTCCTCCTCCACGTGTTCGTCGCCGTCTTGCCCTCTCCATGGCCCCTCTCTCCACACACGCACATGTGCACATCATCCATCCGCGCTCGCACGTCCACGTCCACGTCCACGTTTTCCCTTACCCCCCTCTCTCTCCTCGTACTGGATCTCTGGTACTTTTCTTCTTCGCCGGTCTGCACGCTCACGTAGTCGTTTCATTGCGACTCCTGTTCTTTTGTGTGTTCGTGTGTGTGTGTGTGTGTACTCTTCGCCCTCGCATCTCTCTCTCACCCCCACTTATCGCTGCACTGCACCACCCCGCGTGTGCTGCTGCTGGTGCTGCTCTGTCTGTCTCTGTGTGTGTGCTTGCATCAGTGCGCCCTCCCTTTCTCCATCTCCCCGGCGTGCACGATGCCGCGCGCTTACCTCGCAGGCGAGCGCAGGGGCCGCCGTCGCTCCTGGTGGGCGGTAGCCGTGTGCGTTGTAGTGGCGCTCGCCATCGGTGGTGGTGGACTTCTTATGGCCGCCGCAAGGGCCGTGCCTCGGCTGACGCCGGTGCAGGAGCACCGCGGCGTCACCGCTGCCATCGGCCACCACTCTTTTGCCCCGCCGCTGCTGCGGCAGTACTATGGTGACGGCGAAGTACCGCATTGGGTCATCTCCGGCTCGTCCGTCATCACGGACGAATACGTGCGGCTCACGGCTGACCAGAAGAGCCAGACAGGCCACCTGTGGAACACGGAACCGCTGGATATGGACGCCTTCGAGGTGGTCGTGGGCTTCCGGGTCTATCGGCCAATGGGCGGCCTCGGCGCGGACGGCTTCGGGGTGTGGGTGGCGCAGCCGCCTCGCTTTGACGGCCCCCTCTTTGGCCGCCCCACCACCTTCAACGGTTTCGGGGTCTTGTTCGACTCGTACGACAACGACAACCGCCGCGACAACCCGATGGTGAGCCTCGTGTACAACGACGGCTCCAACACAAAGCACTTCGACCCTGAGAAGGACTTCATGGGCGACACCGTGGCCAGCTGCGTTTTCGACTTCCGCGAGATTGCCGAACCGAACATGGCCACCATGCGCATGGTGTACTTCAAGGGTGAACTTCAGCTGTACCTGTCCAGAAACAGCGAGGCCACAGAGACGGAGTGTCTCAGAGTCACCAAACTGCCGATGCCGGAGGGCAAGGTGTACCTCTCCTTATCTGCCCAGACCGGCGGTGTGTCGGAGATCCACGACATCATGTTCGTTCATCTGTCTCCCCTGATGGACGCGAAGTACGACCACGACGTGCGGCAGACTACGGTGCCGACCAACGGGCTCCACGACGCGCAGCTTTACAACAACGAGGCGATGAACAACCGCCAAATGTCAGATGTGCCTACAGCCACCCATCCACCCACGATGGCGCCACAGGAGGCGCAGCAGGCACAGCAGCAGCAGCAGAACCAGGAGGCACAGCAGCAGCAGCAGCAGCCGGCACAGCAGCAGCAACAGTGGGCACAGCAGCAGCAGCAGCAGCAGCCGGCACAGCAGCAGCAACAGTGGGCACAGCAGCAGCAGCAGCAGCAGCCGGCACAGCAGCAGCAGCAGCAGCAGCCGGCACAGCAGCAGCAGCAGAACCAGCCGTCCGCGCAGGCCACTGCTGACATCGGTGAAACAGAGCGGCAGCGAATTGAGGAGCTGGAGAGGAGGTTGGAAGAGCTCCGAGGCCGCAACGGTTACCGCGCCACGCGTCGCATCGAGAATGACGATATGGAAGAGGTGGAGGAGTACGTCGAGGAAGGCAAAGACGGACAACATCGCATGCGACGCGTGCGACGTGCACGCACGCCCCATCACAACCCCGTGGCGCACGATGAGTAGAAGGGGGAGGGGGGCAGAGGTGAGGGGGGGGGAGCTAAGAGCGGCGTCTTTGCCCCGGGTAATTTGTGTGCGTGTGTGCTTTCGTGCATCTGGGATGAGGGCGGCAGGGTTTCAAGGTTGCAGTGACAGGGCCTGTGCTGCTCTGTTTTCTCGCGTCCCGACCTACCGTGACTCTCTGCCACCTTCCCCATCGCCCCCTCGTCCGTCCTGCCTCTTGTGAGAGGGGCTTGCCGGTGTTCTCCTCGGGTGTGTGTCGGCACGACGGCTGCTGTTGCCGCTGCGGTCGTCGTCTTGATACGTTATTGTGTGAAGGCGCATGTGTGCCGGTGCGTGTGTGTGTATGTGAAGCAGTGTATCATGGGTCTGTCTGTCCACCCCCTCCCCATCCTCCCTCCCCAAAAATCAAAGGAAAGCTTTTTCTTATGTTTCCGCTCAAGTAGTGGACGCCTCTGTGTGCGTGTGTGTGTGTCTGCGCGATGGCCTCTCGCTCGCTCATGTGAGCCCATACGGGAACTCTGTGTCCGCACGGTTCCACCGTGCGCCTCGCCTCTCGCCTCTCTGTTCGTTGGGTGCCTGTCATGGCCCTCCTCCTCTCTCGATACACACCAACGCACATCCGCAGCATGTCTGCGTGCATGGTGCGTGTCGCGCTCCGTCCTCCCCTTTACGCTCTCTCCCTCCCTCCCTCCCTCCGCTTTAACAACGACGGCGCGCACACTCCTGCGTGCGCTTTCCGTGCTTCCTCCACGCCGGTAGCGCCGTGTCAACGCGAAGGCTTACTTACAGAAAGGATGGGCCGCGGGTACAGTGCCAGCCGTAGCAAGAGCGGCCGTCCGACGCTGCGGATGAAGCGCTCCCGTTCCATGTCGCTGCACGCGCTGAAGAAGAACATGGACGCACACGAGGCGGCCAAGGTGGCCAAGGCGGCCAAGGCGGCCAACAGCGGCAGCGCCGAGGCGTCGTCGTCGTTCTCTGCCGCGGTGACCGAGGTGCCGCGCAAGGCGCTCAAGGTGTTGCGCCAGCGTCGCGCGCCGTCTTCGTTGGTTTCATCGTCCTCAGCAGCAGCGGCAACGAAGGTCAAGTCCGCCGACGACCGCGGTCGCACCGCAGCAGCTAGCGCCAGCCCTCGCTCGCAGTCCGCCGCCTTTCGCCGCAACCTGGAAAACCTCGAAAAGCAGTTCGACGACGCCATGGAGGCCAGCGAGGACGAGGACGAGACCGTCATGAACACCACGACCATGACCAAGTACAAGGAGTGCGGCCGCGTTGTCGACGCTGTGCTGGATCAGCTCTCGGCGGCGTGCGTACCCGGCGCGAACACAAAAACGCTGTGCGACACAGGCGACGAGGCGATCGCGAGCCGACTGAGAGGGCTCTTCGTGAAGACCAAGGGCGCGGATGGAAAGCGGTTGGCGCGCGGCATCTCGTACCCGACGAACGTGTCCGTGAACGAAATGCTGTGCAACGACAGCCCATACCGCGTGGAGGACGGCGCCATCTTGAAGGACGGCGACGTCGTGAAGCTGCACGTTGGCTGCCACCTCGACGGCTACCCAGTGAGCGCCGCGCGCACGGTCGTCGTCACCACGAAAGCGGCTTCCGCGGCTACGGAGGGCGACGAGGAGGAGGCGCAGAGAAAGAGAAGCAGCACAGGGGCGACGTTGTCGTCGCGCTCAGCCGTTGGCAACACCATCGAGGCGGCACGCGTGGCACTGCTGGCGATGATGCACGCGCTGCGCCCTGGCACACTCAACGCCGACATCACGGACCTCATCGCCGCTGTCGGGCATCATTACGGTGTGCAGGCTGTGGAGGGCGTGCTGTCGAACCGGGGCAAGCGCTGGGTGCCGGATGGGATTGACTGTATCATTGCCCGCCGCGTGACGAGCGAGGACCCGCATCAGGACGTGGCCGACTGCGAGGTGGGCGAGCATCAGGTTTGGTGCCTCGACGTTGCCTTCACTAACAACCACAACTACCGCATCACGCTCTCTGAGAAGCCCGTGACACTGTTCCGCCGCACCCCTGCCGACTTCAACGTGGACGCGCGGGTGGCGCAGGCGAGTGAGACACTGCAGGAGATCACCGACACTCATTTTTGTTTTCCGTTCCACTTCAAGAGCCTCGCAAACCCGCTAAGGGGGAAGATGGGCATCCACGTGTTGACGAGGAAGGGTGTCGTGGACAAGCTGCCCCCGCTGCGCACGAAGCACGGCTACGTGACGGCGCGGTTTAGTGCAACTGTGGCGGTGACGGCGAAGCGGGTGACGGTGCTGTGCGGCGCGCCGCCCACCACCCCTGTGGCGACGCCGCCGGCAATGCGGCCCACCGTGTCGGAGGACACATTGGCGGCCGAGGTGCTTGCGGTGCTGAGACGCCCGTACGAGTTCGCCGATGTGCGCGCGGCAGTGACGGCGAAAGGCGCGAAGGGCCAGAACAGCCCCGCCACGAAACGCATGCGCGTAGAGGCGCTGGAGAACGAAGAGTAGGGCGGGGGAGAAGAGTGGGGGGGTCAGGGAGATGGGGGTTTAAGGCTGCGTGACACGATGGTCCCTGGTGGCCGCCCCCTTCGCGCAGCTCTTTTATTCCATACTCGGCGTTCGTGGCAGCGATTCTCTGCGTGCTGATTGGGTGCAAGAGATTGTCTGTGTCTGTGTGTGCGAGCAGTCGACCGTGTGGGGCTGCCCTTCGTGGAATAGCCAAGGACGTAAGGATAAGCGTAACGTGTAACGGTGCACAAACCAACCGCCGCACCACCACCGGCGTGACGAGACGACCTGCGTGAGGAGAGCGAGTGAGCGAGAGAGTGGAGAAAAGGGGGGGCGACAGAGGTGTGCGCGTCGGTATCCGTGTGGATGGCGCGATGACTATTGTGGGCCACCCTGCTACTCTCGTCGACTCCTCCGCCTGCACCCCCCCGGTCTCCCTTCTGTGTGGGCTAGTCTCGGTGTGCGCTGGTGTATGTGTGTGCGTGCACTCTTTCTATTTCTCCCGTACGTTGAGCGAGGCGGCCTGTTTGTTGCAGGCGCTTCACACTTCGCCATGGACGCCACGAAGTGCGTGTCGAAGCAACAAAGTCACGAGGAATACGAATCGAGAAGTCGCGGCGACACTGCGTCGGGGGTTGCACGAGACCCGCAATGTTTGCGTGTGTGTGTGTGTGGCGAGAGATGGGGGGTGGGGGGATGCTGGGCAACGAGGGAGGCGGAATCGTGGCTGGGGAGAGAGAGCGGCGTCGGGAATGGTCCCAGGGCTCTTCCCTGCACCGCCGCCTTCTCCCAATTCCTCTTTGCCATGGCCGGTCTGCCTGCCACCCCACCCCTTCCTGTGCATCGATCGCTGCTGCGCCACTTTCTTGCGCTGAGCAGCACCCACACACACACACACATACATACATACCCACGCGTGCCTACAGTATCGCAGGCGTCCACGAAACATGGAAACCGCTGGTGCTTGCACGCACTCCCCCCCTCACCGGCGCGGCTGCAGCTGCTGCGGTTGAACTGTTGCCAACCACCGCCACTGGAGCTCAGTCCAGTCGTCGTTGAGCGCACCCTGACATCCTTACCCTTGCTCTCCCCTCGCCTCTCACTACTGCTACTTTCTCTCTCTGTGCCTGCCTCGCCATATCGCCGGCCGTTACTGTTTTGGGGGACTGGAGTACACGTGGGCGCATCCCTGCTGTACACCTCCTCTTTCTCGATACGCACGCACCTCCGCCAGCGCGCCAACCGCGCACGCATACCTGCACCCTTCAAAGCACGCGTGTCGCTCTCTGGCCAAGGTACAGAGACCGCGGCACATCCCACACACGTACGCACGCATAGACCATACATCCATCACCCACCCGCACGCCCAGCTCAGACACACCATACACACCATACACACCCATACACACCCATACAAGCACGGCTAACCTCAGTATAGGCACCTTCTCCTTCACGCAGACTAACGGAAACACCGCACCGGGGCAAAGAGGTCAAGAACGCGAACTGGATTCTTCGGCTGCGTCATCATCCCGCTGGGCGGAGCGCGCATACACGCACACACGCTCGTGCTTACGTATTGGTGGCGGGAAAAAAAGGACGACATGTCGTCCAAGTCAGCCAACACACGCGGTGCCGCTGGAAGTGGCAGTACTTACAACGCGCAGCGGCACGAAGGCGGTCGTCCCAGCGCGCGCCGCGCCACTGCGCCGCGGCCGGAAGCGATGCCGAAGGGCACCGCCGCCGGCGCTGAGAAGGGCCGACCAACGAGCGTGCACCAGAAGGTGCACATCAGCGGCCCGCGCTCGTCTGCGCAGCGTCAGCTGTTGGAGGAGGATGCGCAGGTGCAACGCGAGCCATCGTCGTCATCGTCGATGCACGCGCTGAACGCGTCCTCCCCAGCCTTCATTCCGTATCAGTACTTGGAGCAGCAACAGTGCGGTAATGCTGGCGACAACGCCTCCGCCGCTGCTACGCAGAGCGTTTTCTCATTCACGGCCACGTCCTCGCTGATGTACATGGGCAGCACAGGCGGCGGCAGCTCCGTCTCCTCCCCGCTCGCCTTCGCGGTGTCGTCGAATGCGGGCCATCCCACTGCCATGCTGTCGCCTTTCTCCCCTTCCTTGGCTGCAAAGCAGGACTCGCTGCTCAGTAGCGCCGCCCTTGCCTCCGTCGCGTCAACCGCCGCGAGTGGCTCTGCACTTTCTACACAGCCGTCCGATCAACTGCGCGGCGCGTACGCGCGGGCAGCCGCCGCAGCCGCCGCTTCGTCCGCGCCGCACCTTCAGCACACCGATCCATACGCCTCGGTCGCCGCCGCGCCGAACTCTGCCGTCCCCGCGGGGACGGCAGCTGCTCCGCCACCCACTCAGTTGGAGCCGCAGCAGCGCTGTGCCACGCGCAAGACTCCGGTCGCGGCGTCGTCAACCGCCAAAGCCGTGTACGGACCGTCGGTTCCAGTGTTCCACTCGCAGTTCATCGACATTGCCACAGGCAACACCTCCATGACTCCTCTCGCCCTTTTACAGGAGCAAGCCGACGGCGACGACGTTGACCGCGTCAGCGAGGCTTGCGACGACCACCACGCAGGGGCCGAAACAGCACCAGAGCCGACGACCATTGGCGCTGCCGCTGCAGTGCCGTGGTCCCCACCGACGCTGGCACAGGACAGGAAGGAGGGAGAGACGCAGAAGGTGCGCCAGGCGTCCAACTCGGCCAGCCAGCAGCCCTCGCAGCGCCGTATCTCGGCAGCCACCGCGGCTGTCCTGGCAAGCCAAGACGCACGGCTCGCGGAGCGCTCTCAGCGCTACGCCGAGGCTGAGCAGCTGCTCTACGAGCCGGTCTCTGCAACTACCCGCGCCGCCCTGAGCGCGAATGGGGCATCTTCTCAGCGCCCCAGCAGCAAGAACGCGAACGACGCCGCCACTGCCAAGCCGGCCGCGAAGGCCCAGCGACACACGTCTGCGTTCACGACGGCCACGGCGAGCGAGACGGAGACGACCACACATGAGACCCCCAAACGCCGCTCACCCATGATATCCACGGCAACCGTCGGTACCAGCAACGGTAACAAGGCGCGAACGTCCGTCACGCCCAGCATCGACGGCGGTGCATCCACAATGAAGCGCTTACACACCTGCCTGGGGTGCACCGATGAGCGCACAGAAGGGGACCGGACGGGGTCGGTTATGGGACTAACCGGCTCCACGCGCCGCGGCCTGCCTGCTTGCGGCGATGACAGGGATGACGAGGGGCGACGCAGCGACACCGTGACCCCAACGACGACGCCGGCCAAGGTGCTGGCGGCTGAGAGCTCTCCGTTCGTGGCGGCTGCCGCTGCCTCTGGCGACGCATCCACCGGCCGCGCGCACTGCCGCTCCGTGTCGCGGGAGGACAGCTCTGTTGCTCACTCTGAGTCCGGCTTGGGCGAGTCGACGCGGCACACCCGCGTAGTCCAGCAGCAGCACAGCAGCGGTAGCAGCAGCAGCAACGCCCACCTTCAGCGCGCCATGATGCAGCTCATTGCACAAATCCAGACGAACACCACCACCAAAGGACACGCCTCCTCGTCCGCCGCTGCTGCCACTGCCATCACGCCGAACAAGTCTAGCATCCAAAACGCCGCACTTGGTGAGACGGGTGCTACAGCTGCCACCCCCGCCGCCTTCAAGACACCTGAGGTCGAGCGGGTCCCGTCGGCCCGTCCTAGCGCGTCCAAGAACGCTGCGATCCGCAACATCACCACCATCATCCACACACCGAACACGCCCGGCGCACATCACGGCCACTCTTCTGCGGTCACGAAGACGACGATCACGTCGGAGACGTCGCGGCATCACCACAGTGCTGCGGAGACTTCGGTGCCGGCAAAGGACTCGCGTGGCGCGGCGCCGAAGGGCGCGCAGCGGTCGCTTGCAAGCTGCCTTGAGGCCATTTCACCTCAGCGTGGAGAGAGTGCGCGCAACAGCAGCAACGCAGCGGGGGCGGAGCTGGCGACCGCCACGTCACAGGGACCGCTGCCGTCGTCGTCCTCGGCGTCCTTCATGTCATCCGGGACTGCAGGGGCGATGCCGGTTCCGCGCTCGCAGCGACGTGGCACAAAGCAGGGGTCCTCCGGCGCCACTTCCGCAGCCTCTGCAGGTGCCGCTGAGTCTCGCTCGCTGACAGCGCGGGCGACCAACTATGCGGTTGTGATCGAGGGCCACATGCAGCGCCGTGTCACGGCTGTCTCGTCCGCGGTACTGAAGCGAGGAGTCTGCGTTCTGTTCGAGGAGGACCGCGGAATCGACATGGGCCGCGTCGTGCAGTGCGACGTGCTGGACGGTGATGGGGCTGCCGGCACGCTGGCCACAATGGCCTCGGCGACATCGCCGCTCAGCCGCAAGGACCGCCCCGCACCTGTGCTACGACCAGCCACGGCGGAGGAGGAGTACCGCTGGCTGTACGCTGACGTCAAGGAGGCGGAGGCGACGTTGGAGCCGTGCCGCGAGGCGGCCGCGCGTCTTGGGCTGCCGGTGAAGGTGGTGGCGGCCGTGTATCAGTTCAACAAGGCCAAGCTCACCTTCTATTACGAGAGCCCCACGCGCGTCGACTTCCGTCCTCTGCTGCCCTCGCTTTTCTCCCGCTTCCACTGCCGCATTTGGATGGCTCGCCTGGAGACACCCGAGATGACCGCGGCGGCGTCTGGTGGTGTCGAGGATGGTGCCCCCAGTCACTTGCAGACAGAGAAGAGCGCTTGAGGGCGCCATGCACTGCTGATGCGGTCGGTGCGGCGTCCTCGCTTGTGACGTGCAGGAGCGAGGGATTGGAGCGAAGAGGTCCCCTTCTCTCCGTGTGTGCAGTGACCCACACGCATCGCGCTTTCACTCTCGCCCGCTCTCTGTCAGCGAAACCTCCACCTCTCCCCTTGCTCTCCTCTCCCCTCCCCCTGACGAAGGGAGAGGGCGAGTGCAAGGACGCATTGCCGTGCATCGGGTTGAGCAAAACGCTGTGTACGGTGTGCGCACGTCGTCAAGTTGCCCCGCTCTTCCTCTGTTGTTGGTGTCTGCGGCTGCTTCTGTGCGCGCTTGCCGTTTAATTGTTTGTTTTCCTACGCATGTTGTGCTCGGGGCTCTCGGCTGCGGTGTTTCTCGGCAACGCGCATGGGCACGACGCGCCCACGTGGATGCAGGCAGACAGACACGCGCACGCAGACATGCATGGGTATTGAGCTTCTTCATTGCCAGCGCATCATCCTCACGCCCCCCTCTTGAGTCGCCGCTTTCTTGGCTTCTTCGCTGGGAGCGCACGGCCGCTGCTGTCGTTGTCGTGCCTGCTTACATGTGTGTTTCGCCTCGATGTGTTGATAAACTGTTCACCCCACCGCGCCGACGTCAGCGCAACGGAGCAGTGGGGAGAGGGTGGGAGGATGGGGGGGGGGATGGGGCGGGGCGGAAGGGTGTTGTCCCACTGCGCTGTCTGTTCTCTCTCTTTGCCCTCTTGTGCGCCTCAGTTTCTCTCGCCCACATGCCCCCCCCCCTCCCCCTTCCCCATCGTCTGTGCTGCCACAACCGTCGACCACCACGTCTACCGTGGCGTTGCGCGCTTCTGTTTTTTAAGGTACGCGTATGGCGTTCATTTGTCTCACGCAAACGACGTCCTCCCCCTCCTCCCCTGCCCCCCTTTTCACCTCTCTGCTGGCGTATTTCGTGCCTCTCTCTCTGTGTGCCTGTGTGTGTGCCTACGAGGGGGAGGGGGGAGTTGCTTGGGTGATGTTCTCGCTCCTCCTCGGGTGGGGCTTTCTTGTGCGTTTTTTTTTTTTGGGAGGGGTGGGGGTGGACGACGGACGCTGCAGATACGTCGCACCGTGTGTGGTGCCTCCTCTTCAGACGGCATGGTTTTCTCATGCATGTGTCCTACACACATCGTCTTTGTGTGCGCGTGTGTGTGTGTGTGTGTGTGTGTGTGTGTGTTGCCACTCTCTCTCTCTCGGACGGTTATTTTTCTTTCATGTATGCACGTATTTTGATGCGTTCTTCAAGAACGGAGCCGCATTGACCCCCCTCTCTCTCTCTCTCTCCCTCCCTCCCTCCCTCTCCACCCCCAACGCCGGCATGCGCGCATGGGTACCTTTGTGTTGGGTGGCCGGCGTGTGTGTACCGTGTGCGCACGGCTCTGGTGGCCACGTGGCACCCCCTCCCCCTTTCTTGCATGCCCATGCGTCGCTGCCGCGGAAGGAAGGGGAGAGGGGGGTGGGGCAGCAGCAGCAGCAGGAGCAGCATCGAAGAAGCGGTGCGCTGGGGTTGGTAATGTTGAAAACCATGTACATGTGTGTTAAACGGTGACGATGATGAGTGGTAAGAAGCGAGAGAAGAGGTTTGTGCATGCGTGGGCCTCTGTTGTTTGCGTGGGCGGCGTGGGAATAGGAGGGCGAAGGAGAGACAGACACGTCCTCACCACCACCACCAACACCACCCGTCCGCGCACAGAGTAGTGAAGGTTGTGACGTGCGGGCAGTTAGATGATGGCGAGGAAGTCTTATACATGCGCATGTATACATATATATATATACATATACCTGTGTGTGTGCCGCTAAAGCACAGACACACAGACACAGCACGAAGATACTCTGTGATGGGTGGAGGCGCTAAAGGGTTGTACGTGCACGAGAGAGGAGGCGGGTCGGTGAGTCGTGGCCGCCTCCGCTGCGCGTATCCTTTCTCCCTGATGCATGTGCGTATATCTTTGTCGTCGTCGTCTCCCAGATGCATGGCTGTCGTGGCGCGTTCGGTGTATGCGCGTGCACGGTTGATGCGCTGATGATCTTCTTCCATAGACAGCACCTAAAAGGGAAAATAACCAAAAGGGATGCCGAATGGTGGCCGAGGGGAGGGGGAGGGGGGCATCTCTCTCTCCCCCTTTCTCCGTCTTCGCTGGTGTGCCTCCTCGTTCTCATCGCTGTGGTTGACGGCTGTGCTCTCTCCCTCTTACCGAGCACCCACCCACCCACCCACCCCACACGCGCACCTGAGAGCACCTCTTGATGCGTTAGTAGTGGTGAGGCGTGCGCTCTTCGCACGCACGGTGCGCGTCGTCAAGGCCGCAGTCGACAGAGGTGCGCGCTCTTCAGGGGCAGAGGAGAGGGCAAGGGTGGCAGTAAGGACTGAAGGCTTCATGGAGTGCTCGCACATGCACTCTGTGTGCTGCCGTTTAGCTGCCATTGTAAGCGCCCATGCAGAGCGCCGGCAGCTGCGGTCAACACGCCGTGACCCACCCCCTCTCCTCTCGTTATTCTCCCCCTCCCCCTCTGCTCCGCTCCTGCTGGCTGAGATGTGCGCCGACACACGTGCCCCACACATCGACGCAGCCGGCAGCTGACTTTCCGCACCGCTATGCCGTGAGCGGGTACTCTTCTCATGCGCTCTCCTTATCCGCTTTCTCTTGCCTTTGTTTATGGGTCGTCTACGGTTGACCTGCCCCCCCCCCCTCCTGTCCCCCTAGAATGTGACGTGCGCATGTACTTTTACCCTCACATAAACCTGACAGACAGCGTTGGCCAACAGGAGGCACCCGCAGTAGAGCGGTGCGGCGCACGAGAAAAGGGGAGGGGCTTGCGAGAGGGTACAAGAAGTCGGAGGGTCACGCGCGTTGGCAGTCTCGTCACCCCATCGCGCACCCGACTCCTCGCCCCCCAGCCATCCACCGCACACGCACACACACACACACACGTAGACTTTCTTCTGCACACGCGTACACGCGCCCATTGAGCTGACAGCATCGCTGTCGCATCTTGCATGCTATCACAGAGTTCGACCGATAGATTCCTTCCTCCCCTCCTCGCACATACACACATACACACACACACGCACGGGTGTGGTCTATCTTGCTCACGCCACCGCGCTCCTTCACCGCATCCACTCTTGCGCGGAGGTGCTCCCCTTCCGTTTCGCATTCGCCTTCATCGTCACCGCTCGATCCGCTGCTCGCCTATCTCCTCTTGGACGTGTTGACGCCAGCGCTGTGCTTGCTTGGCGGCGTGTTCGAGAGGGAGGGGACCGAACTCCTGCGGCCCCAAAATGAGTAGTGCATCGTGCAGTTCACATGGCAGCCGCCGCCGCAGCACCAGCAGCACACGCCACCACCGTCGACTTGAGGATACCCGGTCGCCATCGCTGGAAGGCTCACGTGCCACGATTGCAGCAACGGTGAGTCACACCAGCGCCAGCGCACCGGATCGCGCTGCATGCTACGGCGACATCTTCGTGGTGGATGTGGCGAGTGGTGACCACTTTCATATCACGGTTGCCTTACGAGGTCCCTTCCATCCCTTGACGTCCGTGACGCACGGTGCACTGCAGCGCACCGTGCGCAACCTGCTCCTGGCCTCACCCAACACCCACACGGGGGACTCGACAGTGCAGTCGCACCCGCTTCTGCTGCTCCTGCTTGATGGCGTGCCACTCGATGACAGCGATGCCGTGACGCTGCCAAATGGCGCGGTCGTGGAGGTGCACCGCGGCTCTGCCGACTCGCCGCCTCGGTCTGTGGCGCTGCCATCAGAGCAGGGGATGCCACTGCCGTCAACCTCCGCGGTTAGCGCGGCGAGCGCACGCCTGTCTGCGCTGGAGGCAGTGAATAGCGACCCTACCGAAGAAGAGAAACTCTGGAGAACGCAAGCCACCCCGACAGCGACGACAGTGCCGTCTCCGCGCGGCGCGGGAGGTGCGCCTTCCAACGTCGGTTTACGGAGCGACGTCGACAACGTGGCTGGGACCCGTGACAGCGCCTCGTCGTACGCGCTCGTGCGCACCAGTGGAACGGCAACGACCAGCAAGTCGAGGCCGCGGTGTGCGGTCACGCTGTTGTCCGCGTTTCACGCGAGCGCGCATGAGGACAAGCTCGTGTCGAGGCAGCGGATACCATCGTCGTGGCTGCCAAGCAGGCATGGCGGCGTTGGTGTGTCTGCACGGCTATCAGAGGAGGAGACCACATCGGCCAGCAGGCAGGTGTCGAGCCTGCACACCGTCAAGGACACACAGCGGCCTTGGCACCGGAGGACCACCACATACAGCCCCATCAGCGGACATCCACACGTACATGAGGGCGACGCAGCTGTGAGAGGAGAGACTGCTTCTGCTGCTGGTGCACGCACGCCGTCCTCTGCATCATCAATGTTGACGCCGCACCTCTCCGCTGCCTTTACGTCGCCTGCCTTTAGTCAAGACTCATTAGCAGCCACCGAGGAGCCCCTTACACACAGGCGGCACGCACCGCCCAGCTTGCCCCGCGCCTCCGCCGCCGACGACAGGTCCTCGTCTACCTCACTATGTCCCCGTCGTGCAGCGCCCTCGGCTGAACCGCGACCGACGTCGTCCGCGTCGGATTTGGTGCCAGTCGCACTGCAGAATACCGCCGCGTCTGATCGAGGCTCACAGGCTGTGCCGGCGTCGGTCCTGCCTGCGCCACCCACCGACCACCCGCAACTGCAGACGTCAGCGCCGCTACCGTCATCACCCCCGCTGCAGCTGACCGCGCAGGAAATCTACGACACTCAGCGGAGCTCCATCGCCGCCGCGGCTGCCGCCGAGCAGAGACGCCTCCTCACACGTCTGCAGCAGCGGTGTCGGGTGCTCGAGGAGGAGAAAAAGGCGCTGCTGACGGCGCGCCTTGGTGCGCTGAGGGCGCAGGAGTCCGCAGGCCTTCTGCGTGCGCTGCGAGAGGCCCAGGAGGAGACCGCCGCTGTGGAGGTGGATGCTGTGCGTGCTCGCCTCGGCGAGCATCGCGAAGACTTGCTTAGCCACTGGCTGCGCGTGCTGCAGTTCCACAAGGACACGCACTACGCCATGCCGAGCGCGCTGTTGCGTGAGCTGGAGGATGAGGGCGAGGCGCTCACCCTTCACTGCCTATCCTCCATCGCCGGCTATCACACCCAGAAGGCCCGCCTGCAAGCGCTGCAGCGGCAACGCGTGTTGAAGGAGGCGGAGGTGGCTCGCCTGCGGTGGGAGGCCCAAGTGCGCCAGTGCACGGCGGAGGAGCAGCGCGGTTGTCTGCGGGTGGTGGCGCGGCTGAGGCCGCCAAACGAGCGCTCCTGGCTCCCTGCGTCGGTGCTCGCGTCCGCTGAGGCGGGAGAGCTCGACGGCGGCTACGGCGTCCGCGTGTTGGAGGGCTCGCCGGATCCTGCCCGCGGCACCCAACAAGTGATTGCGCCTGTCCCGTGTGTGGTAGAGGTAACCGACCCGCCGCGCGATCTGCGTCGCCGTTACGCGCTCTGGGCGGCCTACAACGCCGCCAACGCAGGGTCGCAGCAGCGCCTCTTCGAGGATCAGCTGCAGCCGCTGCTCGAGCACATGTGCCGCACTGGGCAGAACGTCGCCGTCCTGGCATTCGGCGCTGTCGGCAGCGGCAAAACATTTGCGCTGTTCGGCTCCCGCGCCGCGCAGCTGCCACCGCAGTCCGTGAGGACAGCGAGCAAGGGTGTGCTGCCGCCGCAACCCCACGGAGTCGGCGGAGAGTCCGCCAGCGCTGGGGTGCTCAGTGACTTTGACCTCAGCAGCAGCCGAAGCCACAGCGAAGGCGACGACGTCGGCCGCATGCCGAACGGCGTCACTACCGTGGGGGCGCCGGGGCGCCGGGGTATTACCCGCTGCCTTGACCCCGCCGACGCGGCGAGGGAGGCTCAGGTGCTCGAGTTCTTGGCCGAGACTGAGGCTGCGAAGCGGCGGCAGCGCAGTGCGGAGCGGCACGCACGAGAGGAATGCGGCTGGCGGGAGCGGGCCGGGATCGAGGAGGGTGATGGGCTGCTGCCGCGCGCGGTGGCGTGGCTGACGGCGCACCTGCGCAGCGAGTCGCCGCACGGCAAGGCCAGCGGGCCAGTGGTGAAGTCCATCGTCTTCTCCATGTACGAGGTGTACAATGATCACGTGTACGACTTGCTGCCAACCCCTCCTCCGAGTGCTGCAGGCACCACTGAACCCGGCAGCAAGGCCTCGTGGGCGGCGTGGCCTCGATGGAACGCCGGGTGGCTGCCCGCCCCGCACATCAAGAACAGCAACCCGGGGAACCTGACGGAGCTGCAGCTGGAGTTGTTGCCGCCATCCACAGACAGACGTGGCGCTGTCAGAGACGGGTCAGCCACTGTCTCGCACTTGCCGGCGCAGCAGCCAGAGCAGCCCCAGTGGCGCGTCAAGGCGAGCGAGATGGAGGTGCGCTCAGCAACGGAGGCGCTGCAGGCGATCCACCTCGGTCTCCACCGCCGCCGCTCCGCCGCCACGCTTCGGGGGGCGCAGTCGAGCCGCAGCCATCTCTTCCTGCGCTTCCGAGTCAAGGTGCAGCGGCCCGTCATGCCGGCGAAGTCGTCGAGCGTTGCGATGCAGTGGGCGTCAGCCACTTCTGTGGCATCCGCGTTGGAGGTACCGGGCATCGGCGCTCTGATCGGCAATGCCGCAGCGTCTGCGGACGCCACGGGTGCTGCAGGCAAGCCGAAGGGCTACGACTTCCTGCGCGCCGCACTCGCGATGCCTTCTGAAGGAGCAACCAGCGCCCAGCCGGCAGCGCCAGCGTCATCGCTGACCTGTGTCGCGGAGCTGCTCTTCACTGACTTTGCCGGCAGCGAGCGCATCGAGCTCAGCGGTGTCACAGGCGACGCGCTGAAGGAGGCGCAGTACATCCACTCGAGCCTGAGCGCCGTGTCGGAGGTGCTGACGGCGTTGGCGCGGGCACATCCCCGCCGTGATCGCCAGGGCGAGGCAGAAGCGGCGGCGAGGCAGCCGAGGAAGCAGCGCGGCGGTGGCGGGACGCCACCACTAGCGGCTGCCGCGTTGGTACAGCGCTGGGGAGCGATGGTGAACTGCCCAGGCGTCACGCTGTCGCGCAGCCCGCCGGTCTTCCTCCAGCCACGCTTCACGAAACTCAGCGGTGACCGCGACACCCGGCAGCGCAGCGGGCACGAGGACGGCCTTGCACTGCGCAGGCGCGAGCTGGCGCTCATGGACAAGCACGTAGCTGAGGAGGAAGGTGCGCAGTGGTGGCGGTGTTGGCGTGCCGCGCCGCCGCACGTGCCGTTCCGCACGTGCAAGACGACGCAGCTGCTGCAGTCTGCGCTGGGCGCGCCGTGCAAGTCGCTGGTGCTGGCGTGCGTGCAGCCGTGCAGCGTGTCGGAGGTGGTGCTGCCGGCGAGCCTGCACGACCGCAAAGGCCCACGCACGCGTGCGGCGGCGCAGTCGGTGTTCGCTCACCAGGCGCCGGTGATGCTCTCCGAGGTGCACGCCACGCTAACCTTTGCTGAACGCATCCACGACGCATCGCAGGACGGCGGCAAGGCCAAGCGAGCGTAGTGGCGCACAAAGGGGGTGGGGGATGACGTGTATGGGTAAGGATGCTGTGCATTGGGCTTCGGCTACACAGGACGAAAAATAAAACGGGGCGGCGCGGCTTGCGATTGCCGCCGTGCGCGTGTGCCACGCCAGGCCCGGGGCGCGAAGGCAACCCCGCCCCGGCCCCCCGCCAAACCCTGCCCAGCACCCCACAAAAAATCCGCCCCTCATCTTTGCCCACGGGTGCCCGGCCAGTCCAGCACGCCCCTCGGCGTTTGGGGAGGGGGTACGGGGCGTTCGCGCCGCCTCGGGGTTGGGGGGAGGCCAGGTTGGGGGGGGGGTATTGGGCGCGTGTCGTGTTCACGGGCGTCGGGGCATGGCTGAGGGAGGGGGGTCGGCGGCTGACATTCACATCGCCTCATCGGGGGCTTGCGTGTGCACGGTGCGGTGCCGCCATGACGTGCCGTTCGCCAATCACTTCTTCCCGATGTTGTTTTCGGTCTTGATCCCATAGTCCAAGGCATGTTGATCCGTTTATATGTTGACAACACATCCGTTTTCTCTGCCACACAACACGAGCTGAACCCCGCCTTGCCACAGGCACCCATTGAATGATGCGAAGCAGCCGTGGACATGCGGTGCGGCAATGCGCTGACCCAGTCATCTACGCTCGGCCTCTGCACCCCCCCCCCAAATCTAACCACTACCCGCCCTGCAGCCGCTCCCAATCATGCCGGCCGCCACGCGGTGCAGCACCCCCACCGGGGTGGCTCAGGCTCCCCCCCACCAATGGGCAGTGAGGGCCGGGGGGCGGGATGCGCTCTAGTCACGCTGATACGCTGCTCATCACATGGATGGCACAGACGTGTGTTCAGTGTCGCAGGTCGCGACGGCGCCACCCCATCCAAGGAGCCTCACCGCTGCCATCAGTAGCGGATACATCGCTCTAACCTCCCCACATCGTAGGTGCTTGACCCCGTCACACCACCCGAAGTGGCTCGGCATTTGGCAAGGCTGGGTGTGTGTGTGTGTGTGTGTGTGGGTACTGGGCCCTGAGATACGACGCACGGAAAGGTGTATCCTCCCTGCCATCAGGGATTGCGGATCCCGCACGAAAAGGAAACCGACATGCGCGCGTGCACGCAGCCAAAAGCGTCCACACCTCATCGCCTATACAGCAGAGGGATGCGCCCTCAAGAGTGGAGAAGGTGCGCGCACGCACACAGAACAACGAGAACCATCACTGTGCGCTGCGCTCCTTCCCATTTTTTCCCGTTTTGCCTACCTACAGATCATCCAAGAAGTTCTTCACCGCCTCTCCAAAAGCCCCGGTCGCCTGCGCGGCGCTCTGCTGCAGGCTGCGCGCGGCCTCCGTGACATGCCAGAGAGCGTCGCTTGCGGTGCCGGGCGCGCCCATGCCGCCGCTGCTGACACGCGGACCGCCGCTGGCGCAGTAGGTGTCCTCAGGCACGTATGCCTGGTTGCCAAGACCACGGAAGTCAGGCCCGGCGCGCGGCGCCGCCGAGGCGGACATTGACAGTGGCGTCGGCGTGGCCGACCTCGCTGTGGCCGCGGAGGCCGAGACGTTCGTGGGATTGTTGCCGCCCGCGCCGTACGGCTGGTGCGTTAGCGGCGCCGGTGTCGTCGCCGGCACGTTCGTGTCATCGAAGAGGTCACCGTTGACGTTCTCCGCGCTCTTGCCGATGAAGCCGGTCTGACGCGGCGCCTGCGGTACCTTCGGCGCATGCGGCTCACCGCGCCCAAGCATGGTCGGGTCCACCGCGCGGGCGGCGGCGGCAGCCAGATCGGCCTGGCGCTGGCGCTCCGTCTCTGCCTCGGCGGCTTTGCGTTGCTCTGCCTCGCGGTCGTACAGGAGCTCTTCGGGCACCGGCCGCGTAGACTCCTCGATGGTGCCCTCCACGCGGGCGATACCGCCGAAGCCCTTCTTCTTTCCCTTCGCGCCAGGCGCCGCACCGCTGCCGCCGAGCTTCTTCGCCCCGAGCCCGGTGGGCTTGGAGGAGATCGCCACGACCGGCGCCACTGTCGCGGGGCTGTCCTGTGCCGTCACGTCGGGGCTGGCGCTGGAGGTAGGCGACAGGGACGACCCAGCGGCGACGGCGGCAGCGCCAAAGAACGTCGGAGAAGCACATTTGCCTGACTGTGGCGACGGCTCGCACGCCAACTGCGGCACGGGCGACGCCGGCGGTAGCTGCCCGTTCTGCGTGAAGTCGTTCACGGCCTTGTCAACCATGCGCTTGTACAGCGCGGCGGCGGGGGAGGTGTAGAAGGACTTGGGGTCTATATTGCCATGCTGCTTCAGGAACTGCTTCGCCCTGCTGTTGCCGCCAAGCGCCACACGCAGTGCCTCTTGCGGGCGCCAGCTGTCAAGCTCCGCGGACTTCATGAAGGTGATATGTACCCCCATGCCACGGTGGCGGCCGCAGCAGTCCATGCATAGGAAGAGGCCGTACGTCACGCTGCACCAGCTCGGGTTCTTCTGCGGGCAGTCGAAGCAGATGCGGTTGTCCGGCAGCTGCCGCATCACCGCGACGAGCTCCTTCGCCTCTTCCGCCGTCTCCGGCACCTTCAGATTGCCGGTGCTCGCCATCGCTCTGCCTCTCGTCTTCCACGCTCCCGCGGTGCCTCCCCGGGTGCGGTGGTGTGGTGGTGGTGTGATGATATACCAAGCAGGCACGAAGAATCTTTGACACCCGCTCCGACAACGGCGGCGACGGCGATGGAATGGGGTGGGCCGCTAACGGGCTATTGTACTTGAACAGCGTCAACACAGCAGAACGCGGAGCGAGCAGGGCAAAGGAGGAGGAGGAGGTCGCCGGATTGAGAGAGCACGGAGTCCCAAGAGGATGTAGCACCCACACCCACACACACAGGCAGACACGTACGCACAGAGAGCTTGAACGACAGTACCTGCGCGACGACCGTGGAAGGTGTGCATCACAGCGGCGACGAAGAAGAAGAGGGCGAGAGGTGGTGGGGCGAGGAGGTGATTCATGAGGAATGCACCGCTGGGAGAAGGCCATTACGTCGGAGGAGGGGTTCCTCTCGAGATCGCCCCTCATGCCTCCCGGGGCAAAGGTGGGTGGGGTGGGTGGCGGCAGCGGCGAGGACAGCACGCATTCGAAACACACTTAGAGCCTTCAAGGAGAGGGATGACGTATTACCGTGTTGCCGGGGTGTTGTGGACACATGGTCTTGGTGCTTTCCCATCCTCTGCTGCTGTGGTGTCGGTGATGGGGGGAGGGAGGGAGGAAGGGGGGGGGTATGCACGCACATACACGCGCGTGCGTCCCTCGAAGCTGTGGCGACACACACACACACACACACACACACAAAGAAAATCAAACCGGTTGCTTAGCTCTCTCTCTAGCCTTCTCCCCACTCGCCCATCGGCAGACACTGGCGCTGACAACGGGGCTTCCGCCTTTTGCGGGAGGGGGGGGGGGGAGGTGCCGCCCGTGAGCACCGGCGCGCGCGCACCGCGACAGAGGGAAGAGACATAACGTGTGTGTGCGTGTGGTCCGCGCTTTTCCCCCACATTGGGACCAGATGCTTCAGGCATCGCGATATCGAGGCGGCCGCGGCGCCGTGGATGTGGGGCTGCTCACATCAAAGCTCGACCATCACCTTGCCACAGTTCTTCTGCTCGAACATCCAGTCAATGGCGTCGTACACACCTTCTAGGCCTTTGAACGTCGCGGGGTCGATGCAGACTTGCACAATCCCCTGCTCGTGCAGCGCACAGAGACGGTCAAAGTGCAGCTGCCCGTACTTGGCAAAGTGAGGGAGGAAGAAGGTAGAGAGGGAGGCGCTCTTGGCAAGCAGCTGCAACGGCAGCGGCTTGCGGCTCGGGCAGACTGCTTCGATGGAGCCGCGCTGGTAGGTCGACACGCAGCCTAGAGAGACGATGCGGCCGCGCGGTGCGAGGCTCTGGATCACAGCATTGAGGAGGTCGCCGCCAACGGATTCGTAGGCGATGTTGATCCCGCGTGGGTAGCAGCGCAGGAGCGCCGCCGCCGTGTTGCGGCCCTCTGCCTTGTAGTTCACCACCCCGTCGCACTTGAGCGTGTCGGTGAGAAAGACCTCCTTCGATGGCGAGGAGCACGTCCCGACGACTGAGCAGCCGTAGACGTGCTTGAGCAGCTGAACGGCAAACTGCCCTGTGCCGCCTGCCGCCGCCGTCACGACGGCGCGCTCGCCAGGCTGCGGCTGGAGGACGTGCTCAAGCGCGATGGACGCCGTCGTCGCACTCAGGTCGAGCGGCAGGTATTCCCTCGCCATACGTGGTATAGACTTGGCGTGCCGTCGCGCTACTACCTGGTACTCTGCAAAGGCGCCGTAGCTCTGAGTCACGACGGCGGCGCCCGCTTTCAAGTCTTTTACGCCGCTGCCTACGTCGACAACCTCTCCGACGGCCTCGAAGCCACAAGCGAAGGGCGGCCACACATCGGGCTGGTAGATGCCAGCCGTGAAGTTGATGTCGCTCGCGTTGATGCCAAGGTACTTGTTCTTCACGAGGATAGCCTTGGGGTGCAGCTCCGTTGGGAACGGTGCTTCAACGATGGATGCGACTGCCCGGAAGTTGGTGGAGAGCTCCCGGGCGACGATATGCCGGTACGTGCGCGCTGCTGCGGCCATTGCCTGCATGCGTGGGTGGCCGTAGCGGACGTGTCGTGCGGAGGAGACCGAAGGGAGGGATAGTGAGAGAGAGAACGATGGTGGAGGCTGAGGACGTGGAGGTGAAAAGAGGGTGGTGGGCGGCCTGCGGCGGCAGGAAAGCTATCGCCGGCGCACAGTGCGACCCGCGACCCAGCCTTTCACCCTGGGCGCCCCCGCGTGTGCTGCACTGTGCCTCCCCCTCTCATGCCCGAGCGCCACTCGACACCGAGGCAACCACGGGGGGCCTTCTCTTTTTTGGGGCGCCGACCATGATCACAACACATGGCGCCGAATGTGTGCCTGGGCGCGCGATGACGGACACATGCGCGCAGATGGCGTGCGAGCAGAGGGAATGTGAGCAAGAGAGGCCAATGCAGGGGACACACAAGTGACGAAGATCACACGAGTGATACTCGACGACTGCTGCAACGGACGCCGGGTGGAGAGGAAGCGCGGGCGAGGCGGGGTGTGGGGTGGGCGAGTCCGTGCATGGCACGAGAGGTAGATGGAGGACGAGGACACCTTGTCAGTGCCCCCCCCCCCTTCCCCAGCTCGCTGAGGGGTACAAGTAGACGACACGTGCAGACGTGTTTGACAGAGCGTGCGGAAAAATAGATAACAATGGCAGCAATAGGGTCGGAGAAATACAGCGCGCGCGCGGTGCACACACATTGCGCATGCCGAGGGAGAGAGAGAGAGACAGTGGAGTGGAGTGGGGACGGGGGAGACGAAGGGGGGAGGGTGACAGGAAGACACGTGAGCCGGGGAACGTATGCGGAGATACGGAGCACAGACACATGTGCAACACAAGCAGGGTCCAGGCAAAAGATGGCCCACATCTTTGCGGGAGGGGGGGGGGAGGTGCCTGTCAAGGACGAGAAGCCACGCTGCATCTGAGTCGATGTCTCCTCCACCACCTCCTCCGTCCGACATTAAAGTTTAGATGTCGCTCTCACTGTAATATGGCAGGAGGCGCACACACGCGCATTCCCTTCTCGCGCGCTGCCATACCTACCGGTGCGAGGCGGAGTTGCCATAGGGGTTTGCCTCCCACATCACCCAGTCGTCACTGTGCCCGCGCGTGGACGAGTCCTGTGGCTCTCCATCATGCAATGGCGGTGGCGTTTGCGGTGCGGACGCGCTCTCCGAGGTGTTGTTCGGCGGCGCCTGAGTCACACACGCCTCAGCGTAGCGGGCCGCCATGTCACGCACCCGCTCGGCGACCGAGTGCGGCACATTGCATGCTTCCTCCCATTCCTCCACAGCGGATGCCAGGCGGGTCTGAGAGGCTACCGCCGACAGGTCGCCGCTTGGCGCCTCCAACGGCCGTGACTTCGGCGTGACCGCCTTCTTTGCTGGCTGGGGCGCGTCGTTGTCAGCGTCCTCCATCAACTCCTTCGCAAGATCCTCGAAATCGTCGTCGTCGCCGCGGTCCGCGGCGGTCATGCGCTTGCCCACGGCGCTGTCGAGGGTGTCGGTGGCGGGGGCGCTGACTGGCGCCTGTGCCGGTAGGAGTGGCGCGGTCGGCTGCTGTGACGCGTCCTGCTCGAACTGCAGGCTGTCGTCGCTGCGCCGCATGCTTTGGTCATACTCCCGCTCCCACTGACCCAGTAGTGACTGCAGCATCGGGCTGAGCATGGAGGAGAAAGCCTGCAGCATGGGGTACTGCTGTTGCACGCCGCTGCTCTGCAGGAGTGTCTGCATAATGTTTGCCATGGCGGGCTGAAAGGCGCCGCTACCGCCTTCGAACCACCGTGTGGAGCGGCTGAGGACCATGCCAACGTAGCGCACCACGATGTTGCGTAGGTCCCGACTCCATTCCGCCGCGTTTGCCGAGCTTCGGGAGAGGTGCTGCATGACAGACACGTAGAAGTGCTCGAGGTAGCGCTGAAGCTCCTGCCGGAATGTCCCCACGCGCTGAGACACCTCCTCAACGGTCCTCCCAGCACTCGTGGCCGCTGCCGTCTGCTGCGTCATGAGGCTCTGCACAGTCGACATGCTGAAGATACGCTCGCTGAGCTGCCTCGCCTCATTCTGGGCCATATGCACCACAGCAGCTGGCGACTCGTCCGTTCCGTTGAGTCGCCGTTGTACCTGCTCCCGCAATGGCGCCCGCAGGCTCGCGAGGACGTTATAGTTGCCCGCTGCCAGCTGCATCAGCTGCGGCATTCCCAGGGTTGCCAGCGTGGTGCTCATGGCTTCGTTGATCCATGGCGTCTGCGTGTCGCTCGCAGAGGAGGCGCTGGTGTTGTTCGCCTGGAAGGCGGCCGTGGTGCGCGGTTGCTGCTGCTGTTCCTGCATCGCGGGCTGGGTATAGCTGTTACGATCTGTTGTGTCCGCCTGCAGCGTCACATGACTCACTGGGATCTGCGCAGAGAGCCGTCGCAGACGCTCCGGCAGTGCGTCCAGCTCCTCTGGCGTGCAGTGCACATGGATGTGCACAACCGATGGCTGCTGCGGCGGGTACTGCGGAGGCGACATCGACGGCGCTGCGCTGCCCACAAACACATCCATGCGTGGTGGCGAGGCAGCCGTGGTGAAGTGAAAAGTGGGCTGCGGGGCAGCACCACCGGCAGCAGCAGCAGGTGCAGGAGCAGCTGGTGGCTGCGGTGCCGCCGGGGAAGGTGTGGAGGACTCACGTTGCCCTGGCGCTGCGGCGTCCGCCGCGGCACCTGCACCCGTGCCACCAGGGGCTGGGCCTGCTGGTGCCGCCGCCGTCCCACCCGTCATTTCCGCTGGCGTAGCACCTGCGGTGGATGGCTGCTGCTGCTGCTGCTGCTGCTGCTGCTGCTGCTGCGACTGTTGAGTGCTCGCATTACCGTTCAGCGAGTTGGAAAGAACGGACGAGATCAGCCACGGCAGCTGCGAAGTAAAGGCGTTCACGGTGGCAGCCACCGCAGGGTTGGCTGCCGCTGCCGCTGCATCGATACCACTACCACCGGCATCTGTGCCGTCGCTCCTCGGCACGTTCGAGCCCATCTCATAAGAGAAGGTCACGTGCGGAGTGTTGTCTGACGCTGGAGGTGCTGTCGATGGCATCGACGACCCCTGCGGCGCCGTCTGCTGATGCTGCTGAAAGGCGGTAGAGATGGAGCTGGCGATCGTAGAGGCAAAGGGCTGCCAAGAGAAGCCGCCGCCGGAGACGTAGTTGTAGCCGTTGTTGTCCGCCGTACCAAAGGAGAACTGAGGCATCGTGAACTGGTGTTGTTGGTTCGGGCCAGCGCTGTGCTCTTCACCGCCTCCGTTGCTGCCGCCCTCCGGCTGACGGGGCTGCACAACAATGTGCACGGTGCTGCCTTCCTCCACACCGTAGCTACTCACCGAGTTGGGGTCCTGCATCAGTCGTCCGCGGTATAGCAGGCGGATGCCGTGCGTCGCGGGGTCGATGTTAAACCTGGCCATGAGGTTGTTGCGCAGCTCCGCCACGGTGATGTTTTCCAAGACGACGACATCGCCGCTGTTGTACGGGGCGGTGCCTCGGACTTGGATGCGCATCTGAGTGGTGAGGGAGGCTGGAGGGGGGAGAGGGGGCAGAGGGCACGCGAAACAGGAAAAAAATGAAGCACAAAGGGAAGAAATATGCCGACCGAAGGGCAGAGGACGACGAATGCGGCTGAGCACACACGCACACGCACACGCACAAGCTGGAGCGTGGGAGGAGGGAGGCGGAGGGAGGGGGGGCGACGGTTGTGTGTGTGTAGATATATATATATGTAGATGTGCTGCTGTGCACCTGTGTGTGTGGGTGGGTGTGGGCGCCACCACCACTTCCCCCTGTGCGAGCTCGATATGGAAATCAGTATGTGCAGCAATGAGCGCCACGGCCACTCGTCAGGGCGGTACACAGTGGGAGGAGAGAGAGGGGGGGGGGCGAAGTAAGCGAACAAAGGGAAAATGCGCGGCGAAGATAAAGGGGGTGGGGCGTTGTGTTGTGCACGCACCAGGTATGTACACGCGCGTCTGAATATACGGTCGATGGATAGGCGAAGGTGTGTGTGTGTGTGTGTATGTGTGTAGAGAGAGAGAGAGACGGGGGAGGGAGGATGGGGCGTTGAATGCATGAGAGGGCGATAACACTGGTTACGTCGCTGCGGCGAAAGAGGGCGGGTGGTGGTGGTTTCTCGCCCTCCTCCGGCCCCAAGCCTCGCGAGAGGAGAGCCACTGCAGTGTGTTCGCACCGCCGACGCCGCCGCATCTCTACCAGAGGATTTGCCCCCGCAGGCGCGTCCCTGGCCGGCTGCACCGTCGGGAGCAAGAGGTGCGAGACAGTCGCACGTCGCAGAGAGAGGCACGCAACGCATCGTGGGCGTGTGCCTCAGGGCAATGGTTCGGTGAGGTGCGGAGACCAACAACATGAGCGCGCTTGTCGTGCAGGGAGGGGGGGGGAGGGTAGGTATGCGCGTGCGCGTGCTGCCGTGAGATGCAGTGGAGAGGAAGAGAATGCACGCATGCACAGGACAACATGCACAGGAGGCAAGGCCAGTGAGAGAAAGGGGGTGGGGGTGGGGTCCGTGCTAGGGAGTGCCTACATCAATGCAGCAGCGCAGCGCATGAAAGACACAAGGTGGGGGAGGAGGGAGGGAGGGAGGCAGTGGCCAGTGAGGGGTAGGTGAGTGGCGGTGGTGAACCGTCCAGAGGCACGCGGCACGCCAGGATTCGCTAGGTCCGCCTACTGAAGCGGCACACGATCGCACAGTTTGCGTGCTTTGTAGTAGCGCACCTCGCGCGGCGTCGACGGGATGCGCCAGAGCAGGAAGACGGCGATCAGGCACATCACGTACTCCATCACCATGCAGTACAAGATGACGAAGCGCACCTTGCCCGGCACCATCTCCGGCCCCACCACGGCAAGCCTCAGGCCACGATTCGGGTTTGCGGCTGCTGTCGCTGCCGCGGCCGCGCTGCCGTCGCTCCTCAGCTCCACCGTGCCACTGGTGAGTTGCTTGCGTAGCGTGCCGGTTGCGGTCAAGTACTCGGGAAGCCACCGCACCGTTTGGTGGGACGTGAGGGCTAGCAGAAGCGTGTTCGTGATGACGGCGGCGATGACACAGCCGCGCATGATGCTGCACCACGTCGCGTTCTGCTGCACTCCCAGCCGCGGCACTGGTCGGCGCATGACGTAGCACATTTTGAACAGGTGGGAGCGAACCTCGATGATGTTCGACAGCAGCGCCACGAAGGACGCGAGGGGGTAGGCGGCGGCGAAGAGCAGGATGTACCCGAACTGGATCAGCATTTCGATGAAGTCCATGTAGATGTCGTAGAGGTCCAGCAACTCATCCACCTCGTCCAGCGGCGAGTCGCTGCTGCCACCGTGTGTGCTGAGCTGCAAGGATGCGGGGGCGGACAGCAACGTGTCAGACGGCGTTGACACGGCATCGCCGCCGCTGGCGCGGAAAAGGCGGCGCATCACGCGGCGGCGATGCGTCACGGCAAACGGGATGACGGTGTGGCTCATCATCCGACTCAAAACGCCAACGTAGAATATTGACCGAAGGTTGGCGGACAGCTCCGCGATGTGGCAGCGCCCCAAGGCAATGAAGAATAACTTGCCGTACGAGTTCACAAACTCGAAGGCAGCCTGTTTTAGCGCCCGGGAGCGCATGTACTCGCCGCGGTGGCGGTTGTTCTCCATGTGTGTCAGGTACTTGGCCAGGTCAGTGAAGATGAAGCTCAGCGCGCCGTTGCACACGGCGTACCCGAGCGGCGGGAGCATCGCCGCAATGGGGTGCGCCGTCTTATCCAACGGGCCGCCATCCACCGCGAGGCGCCGCAGAAACGGTATGGCCAGACGACTCGCCGGGTCGGTGACCATCCCGTCGAGGTTGAGCGAGCACACCATAAGCCACAGCGTGCCGCCCATGAAGAGGGCAACAATGTCCCAGGTGAGTGAGTGCGCAGAAGTCACTCGATACCACGCCGGGTAGCACACCTGCGGCTCCCCAGTCACGGGGTCCGTCTCCGGCGTGCTGCCAAAGTCGTGACGCAGCTCGTCCTGTCCCTCTTGGTGAAACAGGTGGTACTTCATGCACAGCACACTGCAGCGCCGCTCCCACATCTTGATGCACAGCACGCTGCCAATGATCATGGTCGTGCTGAAGAGCGGCAGCAGCGCCACGTCTAGGCAGCGCTGCACGGTGTGGCGGAGAGTGAGTGAGGAGGGGGCAGCCGGCACAAGCACCGCCGCGGCGGTGGTGTCGGGCGCCAGACGCAGGGAGGTTAGCATAGACACCAACACTCCTAGAAGACCCGCCCCCAACAGCCACCGCGCGTAGTGGTTCATCCAGGCGTAGTAGAACATGACCTCCTCGCCGAGATAGCTGGCGACGGCGTCCTCGGAAATGGTCAGCCACCCCGTCAGAGAGTGCGCAGACCAGACAGAGCTCCACAGCGCGTCGCGGATGGCGCTGTCGTGAGCGGGGAAGCGTGTGATGGTCTTGAGGTCAGCCGGGACGACCGGGGTGGCGCCGCCGTGCAGGAGGTCGCCGAGAACGCGGTGCAGCAGCCGCTGCCGGTGCGCGTCCGTCCACTCGGCATACTCCCGCGGAAACGGTGGATCGATGAGGAAGGAGCGGAGGTGGTCCTGCTGCCGTGCGTGCGCCTTGAAGAAGTGCTCAGCGAGGTTTCTGTGCACCGAGACGTGAATAGACACCTTGTGTAGGGCAAACGGGACCAACTCTACGCGGAAGCACTGCGGCACCGAGTACCGCGACGGGGCTCCTGCCTCTGCTGGCCGTTTGTGTGCGCGACTTGTGTGAGCCCGGAAGGAGTCCAGCGTCGTTGCATTCTCCGAGAAGGCGCTGCTCATCATGGATATGGGTCCACATCGGCCGGCCATGGGTGCTACCACCCGCTCCGACAAGAGCACTTGCAGGGCAGCGATCAGGTACTTCTTGATGGTCTCCTCGGACGTCAGCTCGATGCAGTATTGACACGACGGACACGGGTTGCCGGAGACGCCGAGGGAGGCTGCGGGGATGATGGGAACGCCGGTGATGTTGGCCTCCGAAACCATGCGACGCAGCCGCGCCACCATTTCCGCCATCTCGGCCCGCCGCAGCGCCACGACCTTGTCCGCCACATCCGCAACCACTTCCAGAGGCTTCGCACGCGCATCCTTTTCCTTCGTCGTGCCGTGTGGCGTGGGCTTCACCACACCTAGTCGCTCATGCAGGTCCTTCACAATGCAATCATAGCTGTGCGACTGCTGCCAGCGCTGCGCTGCCGCGAGTTGCCGGGCTGTGAGGGCGACGTAGCTCGGCTGCCCGAGCTGCTGCTGTACATCGGCTGCCACCGCCGCGAGCTGCTCTTTTGTGGGCCCTCGCGGCATCTCTGACGGCCCTCCGCCGGCATCGGGCAGACATGCCACAGAGGCATTCGGTGCCTCGTCGGGCGGGGGATGCGTGCGACCACTGTTCACATCACCCCGACTGGAAAGGACTGTCGCACTCGCGCTCTGTGGATGGCTCGTCATGTTGGCGCTGCCGCCATTGTTGGGGTTCGGGCTGGAGCTGGAAAGCAGCTGGGCCGCACACACGACCGACGGCCTTGTCGTGACGGAACGAGGTGCATCACTCAGGAATGACTGCATCGCTGCCGGTGCACGCTTGCGCTGCTGCCGCTCAATCTCCAGCTTCTTGTCGGAGGCCGCCATCCACGGCGGCGAGGATGTGAACAAGTTTCGCAGCGGTTTCTCTGAGTCGCGTTGGTGACTGTTGGGAGGGTCCACGGTCCCTGTGGCGCCCACTGCACGACGCCCACTTGCACGTGGGGCAGCCGTGTACGCGTTCATGACACCAGGCGAGTTCGTTGGTGCTGGTGGTGTTGGGCCGACTACCAGGCGCCGTCGGTGAAGCGTTCTTGGCGGTGCTGCCGATGCCACCGCCGCTGCCGTCGCTGCGGGCTTCGACACCAGCGGCTTCGTCTGCACTGTCGTCATGATCGTGATGAAGCGTAGGAGACCGAATTACAGGATGCGGTGGTGGAGGGAGGGGGGGGACTCAAGCGGAAGCTGATGCGCTGCTCCTGATGAGGATGCACCGCTTCGCTACGGCGAACCGAACAGCTGGTTGACTGTGGACGCGTCTGGAATCTATTTTTCTCGCAGCACACACCGTGCTGCCTGGACGTGTGCACTTGGGGCTGATGTCCTGCGGCTCGATGTGTGAGGAGGGGGGGGAGTGGAGTCCGTGTGTGTGGGAGGGAGGTGGGTCGTTGCTCCCGCATAACAGAAGTACCGACGGCCACAAGAGCGGCTGCGCTGTACCAACGAGGCCCGCGCGCGTGTGCACACGCGCTGACAACGACAGCGGAAGATAAAGCAGCGATAGAATGGGATACCAAGACGGAGCGAGGGCGGGGCGGGGCGGGGGATTCGGTGCGCGCTGCCGCGGGGCCAGGGCGTGGTTACATGGGATGCGGAAAAACGATGCACGACAGAGAGAGGAGAGGAGAGGAGAGACGGTGAACGACAGAGCCCGGCAACTCCTGCTGGCGTGTGTGTGCGTGTGTGTGTGCGGCGCGGTTGTGCCGCTTTTACACACGGAGGCCGCATGTTGACAGGAGCAGAGTGCGTCTTTTCCATGCGGGGGCATACATACGTGTATGCCGCCTGTGCTTGTGCGTACTGACGAGAGTGCGGAGCCGCATGTCCTTCCAGCTTCCTGCTTCACCGGGTGGAGAGGGGGGAGGGTGGGCGGGAGGACTTCCTCTGGAGACGCGGGCAGTGAACATAGCGAGAGAGAGAGGAGATCATGTGGTCACTGGGGCCGCTTCTCACAGACTATCACTACGAGAAGCAGCGCTGATTGGTTGGGGGGGGGAGGATCTCGCCTGCGGTGGACCGCCCAAAGAAGAAAGACGGAGACGCGATCGCCCACCGTCATGCCCCGAGAGCGGCGTACAAGGATGGATACAATGAACCCGCAGACGGTGTGCCCCGCAGGGACGGGTGCGCACTCGCTTGCCGGCCTCGGGTGCAGGGCAAACCAAAAGGGCGAGGAGGAGTAGAGGGCGGGCGGGCTCGCCGTGAGGGCGGATGTGGCGGCCATGGCGGTGGTGCAAAGGGATAGGTGAGACGGAGAAAGATTCACGTGCCACACACAAACAGCAGAGATAGATCGAGTGCGCGCTATCGTGACTCCCTTGTACACCGCTGCGTGTGTGTGTGTATCGTCCTGGAGTTGCTGTACGTGTTACGCAACGGTGCCGCAGGCACAAGGAAACGGTGGCTTGCGGCCTGCCTTTAGTCGAGGTCAAAGTCGAACTTGATCTTGGAGGCCAACGCCTGGACCTCTTCGATCTTCGCGGCGACCTCGTCGTTCATCCAGCCCAGCTCGCACAGCAGCGTGTCTGCCTCCTTTACCATCATCTCCCCAAGATTCAGCTGGGGCATCATGAGCAGACCGCCAAAGTCAACGGCGTAGCGGATACGGCGCTCGCCGCTGCTGAGGCGGTTCACGATATAGTGAAGCTGCAGCGACGGACGCAGCCGTTTAAATTCGTGCAGCGGCGCCTCCTCATCCTCTGGCCAGTGCGGGAACAAGTCCGCATGTGACTGACCAGCGATGGACTGCCGGAACGCCTCCTCGTCCTCCGACTTGAGCGCCTCGGTAAACCGACCATGCATGCCTTCCTCGTAATGCACGCGACCAAAGAAGGAATTTTCCCAGTGCTGACGCACCTGCCGGCGCTGCTGCGCTGTGGCGGAGCCCATGCCATAGAGGCGTTCGTCCTGCTCTCGCTGCTGCTGTGAGGATGCGGTGGAGGACGAGGATGTGCTGCCATTGCCACAGCTGCCGCCCGCTGCGTCGCCGTGCGCCTGCTTGCCATCCGCGCCAGCTCCAGCGCCATCACGCGGTGCTGAAGAGCCCTTCTCATAGAAGGAGTGGCGGTGAAACATCTGCTGCTGCTGCCGGAAATGATTGTAGCTGCCTCGTGCGCTGTCTGCCGACGACGGCGACGACGACGCAGGGCCGCTACTGCAGTAGCGCACGGGTGACGATATCGCTCGTGGAGCATGGGTGCCGCGCGAGCTCCGCCGCGAGACTGCTGTTGCCGCCGCAGCCGCGACGACACCTCTAGGAGGCGGTATTGACCCGCGATGAGCTAATGCCAGGCGCATGGTAAGCTCTGACTTGACGACTACGAGAAGGGAAGGCTGATGCAGAGATAAACAATACGTATAGAACCGAGGAGGGGTTTCATGGCGTTGCAGCAGGTGGAGGGGGGTGGGGGACGGCACACAGATGCAGAGAGACCCGCGGCCGCAGAGGGCGCACGCCTCCCGTTGCAGACGAGGCGAATTGAGGCGTGGGCGAGGTCGACCCGCACGTGTCCGGCGCACCACCACCACCGACGCACAGACCGGGATAGGCAGACAGAGAGACGCGCGCAGGATGCAGGTTGGCCACATTCCCGTCTTCGCACTCTTGGGTATCTTTTCACTGCACACACACACACAGACAGATGCATGTACTTGCACATGCCATCAGGGAGAGAGAGAGAATGGGCAACAGGGGAATCAAGAAAACCTGATCACGCACCTTCACACGCTTGCCCCTCCAGTCGACTGGACAGCGGCGGTAGATAAATGTTTTTCCGGCACCCCCCTCCCCTGCACAGACGCACGTGCCCCCACACGGAGCAGCCGGGGCGCTACTCACCACGGGGCATTGGCGTGGGAGGAGGCAGAGGAGCGGCGTCGACTGTGTCGTGGACGGCTGCGTGGCACGTGTGTGTGTGTGTGTGTGTGTCCCTCTTGCTACCGACACCACCGGCACAGAGGCGCTCATTCTTTCCGGCTGCCGGCGCCGTCGCTGTCACCGTCGTCGGAGAAGTCGCCGGTGGCGACATCCTTCTCGTTCTTTCGCGCGCTGACGTCCCTCTGCTGCCGCTGCTGCTGCGCGTGCTTCCCCCAGTACACGGTATCGCTCACCTGCACTACATCACCCGTAACAGTCGCGAACAAGAAAGCTCTGCCGGATCCATCCGAGTCGCAGATCTCGTGATACACGATGCGATGCTTCAGAAGCGCGTTGCCACCCATCAGCCGCACAAGGGCCTGCACCACGCACACGATCTCCGTCTCCGCACGCTGGAAGAACATGTTGAGGTCGTCGCCGGTGTCGGTGTCGTAGTCTTCGCGGATGAAGTGCTGCGAGAGGCGGCCGAGGTAACGGACGATGGAGCGGCCGGCAACGTAGTCGAGCGGGGTAAAGAGCACTACAGGGATGAACATCTGTAGCTGCGATATATCCTTCGGCAGGCGCGCTGCGGGGTTGCAGTAGTTGGCGTCGCGGGCAGCGGCAGTCATGGAGGATGGGCCACCAGCCGTGCCACCAACGGACATGAGCGACCTGCCGTTTTCCTCACCCGCCCTCACCGAGGCATCCGACACAATGGATGAGGATAACCACTGCCGCCGCTGCTGCTGCATTCGGCGATCTCCTGTGCCACGGCCGGTGGCGTGGTCGACGAGGCTCTTGATGGACTGCCCGGTTGCCCGAACAAAGGCGTTCCAGCGCCGCGTCAGCGAGTTTGTGAGCGAGCCACGGCTGTCACGGTACTCGGCGTAGGTTGAGGTGTGACGCACCGGGGCGGCGGTGTCTTCCGACACGGCTGTGGCGACGCCGCTCCACACGCGTGGCGGTGGCACTGTGATGTCCTGCACGTACGGCATGGAGAAGGGTGCGTTACTGGTGGTGAACAGGCGCCGCGCCTCCATGTACGCCGGTCCCGAGTCAACTGTCGCCAGCGCGGAACTCATCGCTAGCATGCCGCACATAGAGTTCACCGCATATGCCGCAAGTGGCTGCGGCATCGACGGCAACGCCGGGTTCTGCGACGTCACCGTCTGCACTGCTGCTGCCGCTGAAGCGGCTGCGGGCCCGCCCAACGAGGTGGTGACGAGGTTGTTGCTCGCGGCATCCACCATTGGAGGGGAAAGAATGGGCGTATTCGGTTTCCACCGAAGGTAAGGCGTGGCCTTGCCAGAGGGGACAGCGTTGGCGGTCATGATGGGAGTCGCACCAGCGGTGCGCTGCCCCGCTGCGGAACCGCCGCCGTGGTTGCTCTGGCTGGCCTGACTCGGATACTGCTGTTGCTGCTGCTGGTATTGCCGCAGTCCCGACAGGGACTCCATCGTGTAATGCATGCACACGCGAAAGGCGCGATCCTCGAGCTGGCGAAGCTGCCGCGCGCCAGCACTGCTGGCCACCATCACACAGCCCTCGAGTCGCAGCTGCAGGTCGGCGCTGTTCGGCACAAACATCATCCCCACTCGCAAGTTCACAACACGCAGCCGCAGCGGCTGCCCGGTGCGCATCGCCATACGACATGCCCGATGTACAAAGGCGCGCTTGGCGTCCGCGCAGTACTCGTTGAGAAGCCGCGTTGTGAGCGCCATGCGACCGGCTGCGGCGGTACCCCCGCCGGCGTTCATGCCGTCTCTTCCACCGGCTGCCGCGGATGCAGGGTCACTGAAGCTTTGGTAAACACCACTGCTGCCCATCACGCTGGCTCCAAGCACACTTCTGTTCCGCGTAGCACCGTAGGCAGTAAGACCGCCGCTCGTGTTGACACTGCCCATCAGCGCGGCCCCCCCGGTGCCGCCGCCGCCGCCGCCGAAGGGCAAGGTCGACGCACGCGAGTAGCGCCGATACAGCACGATGCGTTCCTGCCAGTCGAAGGCGTTCGCGCTGTCCGGCACGTACGGCAGCGTAAGCAGCACCCCATCCTCGAAGTTCGTCGCGTCCACCATGCCCAGCATCATGTCCGCCTCCTCGACATCGTCGATCTTGACCACGTAGTCGCGTGCCTTGGTGCGCACACCGCCGCTGGTTGTGCGCCATTCGTCGGCCGGCGCGTAAACGTCCTCGTCCGTCACACTCGACTCCGTCAGCACCCACGAATGCAAAGACGCGCTTGAGGGGGATGTGCTGAGGGTACGGCTGCTGCTGCTGCTGCTGGACGAGGAGCGGGACGAGCTGTACCGGCGCGATGATGACGTCGCAGCAGAGGGAGAAGGCGATCGTGACTTGGGCAACGTGGCCCCTCGTGACGGAGTGCTTGAGGTGGCGCCAGCTATCCTGGTAGCCCCAGCTGCCGCTGCTCCTGCTGGGACAGCCGAGGCATACATGCTCGCGTGTCGCGTGCGACGGTGTCGACGCCGCTTCTGGGCCGGTGCGGCCGCGGCGTCGCCGCTCTGGCTGCTGTGCAGCGACTGGATTCCAGACATCGGTGACGGAAGCGCGCCTGTCGCTGAGGGGGACCGCGAAGGGCCACGCAACGGCGATGACGAGCCACGGTTGCCCCGCCCACGCTTGCCGCGCGCACGATGGCGCCGACGTCGACGGCGATGCCGCTTGCACCGCTTAGATGAGGAGGAAGACGAGGAGTCGGTGTGTGATGTTGACGACGTCGATAAAGAGCGAGCGGTGAAGGCGGCGCTGAACGCCTTCGTGCCGGCCGAGTCGATGCCACGAACGTCGTCTCTGGACCCACCACCGCGCAGCCCCGCTGGCGCCACCGCCGACGACTGCGCTGCAGCGGCGGGCCTCGACGAACAGCTGCTGGAGGACGAGGAGGACGAAGATGAAGAAGTGCTTCGACTGCTGCTGGCGTGTGCAGTGTTGCGGCGTCGTCGACGTGACGCGATCACGTCGCGAAGCTTCACCACACTTTCTTTGTGCGCGATCTGCGGGTCCACCACGGTCACACGAGGCAGCCGCGGCACGGGCAGGCCTGCCAAGCGACAGGCCGACCCTGTCAGCATGCCGACAATGGCGTCGTGTCCGACCACGATGGAGACCCGGAGCGAGAAGCACGCGTTCAGCTGCTGCAGGCGGAGGTTAAAGAGAAGCTGCTTGTGCAAGGCGAACTCGATGAAGGGAAGTGCCTGCGACACTGCCATGGCGAGCTCGACTCCCTTCACGTTCGCCTTTGGCTTCGACACGGCCACCTGCACGAGCCGCGGTGGCGCCTCGCAGTTCAGCTCGACGGGCAGCGTGCACGCAGCCAGCAGCACGTCCGGAACGGGCTTGTTGTGGCAGATGCTGCAGACGTGGTGCATGAGAAGATCGCCAACTTCGCCGGGGAGGAAGCCCAGGCCGCCCTTCCGACGTGATCCTTCGTAGAGGTGCAGCAGGGCGCAGTTGCGCTTGGACGCGACGCGCCTCTTCTGCCAGGCAAAGAGGTGCTCGGGACCGGCGCGCAGTGATGCGGCGGACATGTCCAGCATCACCGCCGTACCATACAGGGACAGCAGAACGACGTCTTCGTGATACTGGGTCTCCTCTTCATAGCCTAGCACGGTGTTGCAGTGGAACGCGCGGGCGTTGGCACGCAGCTCCTCGCGCAGCTCCATCCACCACGCATCGCGCTCCTGCGAGATGATCTGCCGCGACTTCACGCGCGAGACAATCTTCACGGAGCGGGCGCAGATGTAGCCGCCGATGTGGTGGATAGACCCGGCGGGAAGGTCCTTGACGGTGAGCATCGATATAATGACACGCGCTGGCGGACCACCACCAGCTGCGGCGCCGCTTGCAGCGATAACTGCCTTCGTCATCGGTGGTGGGGTCGCTGCGACGGTCGCCACCGTGGTGTCGGTCGGGCCGCTCCGCATCACCAGGTTCGCATGAGACGGCTGCGGCTGCACGAGTGCGTCGGGGAGAATGGGTATGGTGGCGTCCACAGGGGGCGCCACGAAGCTGCGGCTGAAGGGTGGGGAGGAGGACTGAGCATTTTTGGCGAGGGTGAGGGCAGTCTGCGAGTAGCGGCGCGTTGTAGAGTTAGCACTCTGCGTCCCAGCTAGAGCGGAAGCTGGCGCGACTGCACTGAGCCCCGCCACGTCACCCCCATTGTCGAGCGACGGCGGCGGCACGCCTGAGCCGTCGACTCCGTCGCCTGTCGCCATGGCGCTCACGCACATCTCTGGCGTTGATCGCGGCGACAGGACTGCTGTCGGTGCCACTGCCTCCATGCTCGAGAGCGGCGTACTTGCCCATGAGACGACGGCCACAGCTTGGTCAGACTGTCGCTGCTGTGCCAAGGTGCCGAGCCGAGAGGTGCAGGCGGATGTGGAGGGAGGCAGCAGATGATCATGTGCGGTCATGGGAGCGGAGGAGGCGTTGAGTGTTGACAGGTGTAACGGCGGAGTCGGCACTGTGCTGCCCATTGCGATGGGGTCCGTTGACTGCGTCGGCCCCGATGGGGTGGGCGGCGTGGAAGTGCTGCCGGTGTTCCCGCTCACTCCTCCGTTGCTCAGGATTGGCGACAAGGCGTACGACGGCAGCGCTGGACTGTGTGACCGAGGTGGCGCCGCTGCCATCGACGCACCGGGGAACTCTTCCTGATACGCTGCCATCATGCTCGACTGGATGTAGCGCGACTTGCCGCGCAGCAGCGCCTCCATCTCGCGCTGGTCAACGTACTTCACATGCGACACCACGCACGGCGTGCCGTACGCCCGAACGATAATACCGTTTGGCTCCATGTCAAACTCCTCCACGTAACCAAGCACTGCGTTGCACTGTAGCTCGACCACCTTGCGCGCGAGTTGCCGTCGCACCTTGCCGCTGAGCTTGAAGAGCTGAATGACCCGGGCATCGTTGATGCTGCGGCTGCTGCGTAGGTTTGTGAAACGCACGTGCTCGGGGTCGGCCTTGACGATGAGCTCCTCCATCATGCTGTGCGTCGACTCCACGCGAAACACCGCCGGGTCGAGCCGCCAGACGCTAAACACGAATATACCCTCCTCCTCGGCGGCCAGCGTCGGGTGGTCTACGCGGGCCGCCCGCAGCGGGTCCAAGTCCTGCTCCACCAGGAAAGGAAACAGCGCCGGCGAAGGAAGAGGCAGCGACATAGCGGGGGTTTCCACTGCCGCAGCGGTTGCCATGGCCACCGCCGCCTCCGATGTTGTGGCGCCGGATGGGCTGGTAAACAAGACCGACTGGTCGTAGCGCGCGAAGTTCGCGCTGCTGTTCATGGTGGCAGCGCTGAGGTTGTTGTTCGCCAGGTTGAAGCTCGCGCCGGAGAGGGACGGGATGTCTGCGCAAACTTCCAATGTGCCGCCGCCGCCGGTGTGCAACAGAGCTTTGGACGAGCGCCGCGCGCTTGTCAGCTTCCGTGAAGTCGATCGGTGCTTGCGGTGGTGATGGTGGTCGTGTCCAGCGCCAGCTGTCGAAAGGTCAACGCTCAGGTTTTTCTTGCTCATGTTGACGGCGCTGGCAGCGGTCCTGCACGGCTCATTGACGGGGCCTTGTGGGCTGTGGTGCCCAGAGCTTGCCATGTGGCTGCCGCTGCTGCCTGTGGGTGCGACACCGCTGCTCTGCGTCGTCGCTGCGTTAAAACCCGACGCCGAGGTCGCCGTGGAGAAGCTGACGCCGGCTTCGTTTATGCGGGAGTTGCTGTTCGCGTGTTTGGCGTGACCACCGTTGCCGCCCAGTACGGCGGCCGCCAGCGACGACGAACGCTCCGCGACGCGGGGGTCAAGCCGGCGCACGTACCGCTCCGGCAGCGCCGGCGCCAGTGGGTTCTCGGCTGCGTGAAACTTGATGCGGATGGTAAGACGGATGTCGCCGTGGAGCCCGGCGCCAGAGTCTAGCAGCGGGAACCACCCTGACACCACCGGGTTGGCGCGGTAGATGATGCTGTTGCAGTCCAGCAGTACCATGCCGACAATGTCGTCGCGACTGATGATGTCGTGGTCGTACACGCGGATCTCCAGCGGGTCCTCCTGCAGCACAAGCAGGTCGGCTGTGTCGAAGCGCACGTCGTGCTCCCAGACGGGGTTTCGGGTGAGATGGACAATGTCGGTAGTGTGCTCCATGTCGTCGAGCTTCACGACGACGTACGGGTCGGCCAGCCCGGTCGTCCGGTTCATGATCGGGAGGTCACGCGCTTCATGGACGGTCACCTTTAACGTGGCCATAACGTACTAGCACGGGAAGAAAAACCTAAGTGGTGCAAGAGCGAGTGAAAGTGTGGCGGGGGTCGAGCGGCAAGCCTGCGCACGCGGGCCCTGGCCACCCCCCTTCCCTCCTGACTGTCTCTCGGCGCGCTGGAGGGATGCACGTGTATCACGTGGAATGAATGGCCTGCTGCGTCTGCTCTATTAATACTCTCGCACCGCAGGTTGTGACACTGCTGTTGTTGCTGCTGTTGCTGTTCTCGAGCGCGTGCGAGGTGCATCCGGCGATCCCGGAAAGCAAAACATGATGCGCATCGACACACACACACACACACGGAGAGAGAGACCACCGCCGGTGGTGACCACCCAACAGGACGAGGTGAGAGGGGAGGGGGACGGGAGAGGAAATGGGGACTGTGCTCAGCTGTGTGTAGACGGATGCGCGCGGCACCCTCACCTCCTGCGTGCAAAGATATACACGTACACACACACACACACAGACAGACAGACAGAGAGGTGTCAACGCGTATTCCCGCACATGGGAAGCACATGAGGGGGTACGCGCGCCCACATCAGTGCCGCACAAGCATGTTCGCGTCTTGACACGCCCGCCACGCCGAGCAATGGTCGGGCTTGTCTCACGGTGGTCCGTTCATTGCTTTGTCTTCTCTTTTCAAACGGCAACGGACACGCGGCGCGGCACGCGGACTGCCGGTGAGTAATACACACATACACACACACGCAAGCACGCACATGGATACGTCAGAGATACACGGACATACATGCACATAGGCGTTGCGCATGCGTTGGGTCAAGGACGAGGAGTCCCCTATAACGCCTGCATCAGTGCACATGCACCTTGCGCCTCTGTGTGTCTGTGCTTGGGTGGTGGTGGAGGGTCTCTCTCCCTCTACACGGCTCGCGTGGGGCTGGCTGGTGTGTCGAGCTGCATCAACCGTCTCCAGAGCGAGAGTAGCTGCGCGGAAAAGCACACGTTCGGCCGTACTTGATGACGCGCCTGGACGAGCGCGTTCAGGAGGCCGTGAAATATGTCGAGGGCCGCCTCTGCTGCCGAGGCAGCCGCACGCAGCTGTGGCGCGAACATGTCCATGTAAAAGAGCATCACCACGCTTGGGCTGCGTGACACACCGAGCTGGCAGTGCACGACGCAAGCGGGAGCTGCCAAAGTCTGTGAAGCGTCGTAACCCACGGTGGCTGGGTAGGCTGGCCCTGGCAGACGCGCTGCTGCTGTCTGTGACTTATGGAGGTGACGTTCAACGAGCTGGCGCAACTCCGTCACATGCATGCGTGTGATAGCCCGTAGGGCGGGGGTGCACGCAGAAGCGCCCGGGGACGCACTCGAGGTGGACGCTGCCGTCGACGCAGCACACCAGGTGTGGAGCTTGGAAAGGACCTGTGTTACAGGGCCGAGAGGCCCGCCTGCCGCGTCACCGCAGCCGGTCGCCGCCTGGAGCAGCGGTGTGGTGAGACGGCGTACGCGCTCCAGCCGGGTAGCATGCGTGTCCTCGATGCAAACAACCACACCATAGATGGGGACGTCTACGGTCCACCCGTGGAGTGGCGAGGCACAACCATCAAGCCGAGCGGCGTCACCGTTGGCGCTATCAGAAGGTAAGCCTGTGCTGACCAGCTCTCCGGGCTTTTTCACTTCCGTGGCGGGCTTCTCCAGAAGCCGCTGCAGCGACTCTACTATCTCAGCGATTTGACGCAGGCACGCCTCCTCGTGGTGGCGCACGCGCGCGTCGAATACTTCCAAGGCACGCGCAACGCACGAGCCAGTGACCGCTTCGGCGTCCACAGCCTCACTGCTATCGGTGCCTGCCGCTCCGCCGTGGCACCCGTTCCTCGATGCGACAGACGCGCGTTGCTCAGCGTCCAGCGCTAACTCACTCATTATCGCTGGGGAAAATATGACCACCGGATGGGAACGCAAGACGATACGGCAATGAGCGCCTGTCCTGGCGGTGAAGGGTGTGTGACCCGCCTCGGGCGCATGTTCCTCACTGAGCCCGACGTTGTCGCCGACTCGGTCATCTGCGTCGTCCACGCACTGAACATCATACACAACATCTTGCGCGTGCTCACTTGGAGCGGAGGTGGCGGCCCACCACGGCAGTGGCGCTGCTTGCGGGGAGGCATTGTCGCCTGGGGCGGCGGTGCATGGTGCCTTGGTTGCCTGCTTCATCACCGTGTGCCCGAGGAGAGACAGCACCAGGCGCACAAAGACCGTATCGCCTGCCTCTGCCGCTGCTGCTGAACGGGGCTGGACCGTGACGTCTTCCATCGATGGCATCGCAGACGCTCTCGGCGGCAGGGCTGACTGCTGGAGACTTTGCAGGAGAAGCTGTCGCCTGCGGGCCAGCCTCGAGACACAGAGCAGGCTCGTGAGAAAAACATGACCCATAATAGGCATGCAGCTCTGCACGTTATGGCCGTCTTGTGGTGCGCCGCCGCCGCCGGTGCTGGGCGACTTACTCGCAGCGGAGAGGCCGTTGAGGAAGTCGAGGACAGCCGGCGTCGTGTCGCACAGCGTGTCGCGGCAAAGCATGACTACTGCAGCCCTCTGTTCCTTCGCAAGGAGAGGTGCCGTGCACATGTGAGTGTGTATGCTTATGCGTGTGTGTGGTGGGTGGGTGGGTTGGAGATCGAGTTGGAGGCGCTGCTGTGAACAGCGCATTCATTCCCGGGCGACACGCTGTGGCAGGTGGATGTCTGTAGGGGGCGAGATGATGGAACGCACCGAGAATGGTGGTGGGGGCCGAGGAGGGGTGGGGTGGGTGGGCAACACTGACAGCAGCTTAGCGCTCTCACTGACACTTGAGGTATCCCTGATGCACCCGGGTAATCATCCTTACGCACAATCCCTGATGGCAGGGAGGACACACCTTTCCGTGCGTCGTATCTCAGGGCCCAGTACCCACCCACACACCCACACACACACACCCAGCCTTGCCAAATGCCGAGCCACTTCGGGTGGTGTGACGGGGTCAAGCACCTACGATGTGGGGAGGTTAGAGCGATGTATCCGCTACTGATGGCAGCGGTGAGGCTCCTTGGATGGGGTGGCGCCGTCGCGACCGGGGAATCGACACCTTGGAAGAGGAACAGGAAAGCAACCACGCGTAGCGGCAGACACAAGTTGCGCAGAACGAAAATACGGTGAGGGCCGGCGATGCCTCTCTGGTCCGATTTCGTTGGGCGATGGGGCAATATCGTTGGGCGATGCACGTATTTCGATTCGCGTTAGCGTGTGTGACATCACGGAGGGAGGGAGGGAGGAGGCGGAGGAGATTGCGGGCTAAGAGAGGAAAAACACAAATGAACAACACACACACACACACACGTGACGGCGACGTCGCAGAGGGGGGAGGAGGGAGGGCTACATCGAGAGAGACACGCACGCATTCGTGTATGTGCCACTGCGTGGCACATGTTCGTGCTCACACACACAACACACACACACACACACACACAGACAGACATGCACACAGACACACGCCCACGCATGCCACGCCATGTACGGGAGAACCACATACTTACCTACACCCCCGATTCAGGCGCAGACGCTCGACGTCCACCGAACAAGCCCAAATTAAAGGGAGGGAGAGGGGGAGAGATTGTATAAAAGAGCAGCATGTTACGTATATATATATATACCCCCCCTCCGCCCTCCCCCTCCGGGTTCTCCGCCCATGCAGGCGACCCCCCTGCCGCCAACAACAACGCCCAAAAAATACACGCCCGAACCCACACGCACGTACAGGATGGCAGACGCGATTCTTCACAACACGCGTACACGTACGTACGTACATATATATGTAGGTTTATGGCCATATAGAGCGCCGGCTCGACAACGCGGATAGGTGAGACCGAGAGCTGTGGCGCGGCGGGTGGTGGCGGCGGTGACTCGGCAGTAGAGCGAGGGAGAGAGCAAGAGTTCAGAGCGAAGGTGGGATGTGGGGTAGTGCGTACGTGTATCAAGTGCCACCGCCCACCCGCCCCTAATCTTCTTTCTCGTTTCTCTTCGACTCAGGAATTTTAGCTTCTTCACTGCCCATCGGAAGACACCTCCCCGATACACACACACACACACACACACACAAACCTATCTACATGCGTGCGTGTGCGGCAAGACGCGGCCTGAACAAGGACTTTGCTCCTCTCGCTACCACCTGTGTGTGTGTGTGTGCTGCTTTATGGGCCCGATGATCCCCCTCCTCCCTACTTAGGTATCTGCCGCCGTTTTCTTCACCTCCAGCTCCTCTTCCTCGTGCTTGGCCACGAGGGAGTTCCACAGCTCCTTCACCTCCGGATGACGCTCGAGGAAGAGGTTCCACAAGAACGCCCGCCCGCTCACCGGCTCCGATATGTCCTCGGGTCGCACCGAGGGCACGCGCTTGGCCGTGTCTTCGGGATCGATCACTGGGTCGTACCCATCCTTTGTGAAGAACGGGTTTTGCAGCGCTGCCTGGATCGTGATGCGCTCCCGCGGGTCCCAGCGCAGGCAGTCGATGATGAGACTCACCTCATCCTCGTCCTCGTCGCCGTAAGGGCTCCGCAGGAGCTCCGCGAGCGTCGGCGTGATGGTGCTTGACGGTGGCGCTGTCTTCACCAGTTTCTTGACAGAGCTCATGAACAGCTCCCTTGTCTCCTTGTCGCGGTACTCGGCGATAGACGCGATGGCGCTCGCTGACGGCTCGCCCAGCACGCGGAAAATGCTCAGCAGCTGGGACTTCCCGCCCATTGAGGTGGTGTAAAAGAGTGGGCGGCCAATCAGCATTTCGGCTGCAATGCACCCGATGGACCAGACATCGACGCCGTGGAAGCTGTCGTGGTCGATGAAGCCCATCGGGCTATTGATGGCGACTGTCAGCGTCTCCGGCGCAGCGTACCACTGGGTGCAGTTGTCCAGCACTGTCTGCACGTAGTCGGTTGTCGCGTTGAGCCCGACATCGCGGCCCTGGCCGAAGTCCGTGATACGGGTGCCGTAGCTGCGGTCGAGCATGATGTTCTCCGGCTTCAGATCGCGGTGAATTACCGGGCACATATGAAGGTAGCCGACACCGCGGAATATTTGGTACAGAATAAACTTGCGGTAGTCGCGGGTGAGGGAGTGGAGGGAGACCGTCGTCAGTGGGCAACACACAGGGGCGCCATCAGCGTCGTCGCCTCCACCACCACCCTTCCCCTCGACACCGCCATCGGTGGAAGTCTTGGCCACGGGGGCGCCGTGATCGTTCATTGGCGCTGCTGCTGCTGCTGCTGCCTGGTCCTCATCTTGCGCCCCTGCCTTTGCGTTCAGGCGCGACGCCGGCACAGGGGACGGGGTGCTACTGACATCTGCGTTCACCTTGCCGCCGCTGGCCATCAACAGCTTCATACGTCGCAGCCACATCTCGTACCCCGGCGCCAGCTCCGCCGCCGTCACGATGGTGGAGTCGAGCACCTCGCGCAACGTGTAGTCCATCTTTTTCATAACCACGTAGACGCCGTCGAAGGTGTGCTGCAGCTGCAGGATGGCGTCATACGTCATCATCTCCACCCCACCGAGGGGAATGAAAAAGTCCGTCGCCGACATGACGTTGTCGTGCTGGAACGCCATCATGAGCTGAATCTCCCGCGTGGCGCACAGCCACATGCGCGGCTGGTTGTTTTCGAAAAGCTGACGCAGTTTCTTCACAGCGACGAGGGTGTTCGTGTCGTAAATCTCCTCCCGCTCCTCCGGCCTGAGCGAGGCGTCCTCGTACTCCTCTGGCGGCTTTGCCTGGAACCTCTCTACAAGATCGTTATCACGGGCTGAGCAGACATAGCCGTAGCTGCCCTGACCGATTGGCCCGACCGCCTCGTAGCGGGAGAGCAGCTCGAACAGTTCCATCGTCTCCTCGCCGTTCTGATGGAATATCATCATGCACCGCTTCGAGGCGAGCGGGTGCCGCAGGATAGTGGACATGGGCAGTGGCTGCGCCATGAGGTCGACTAAAGGTTTATGTGCGTGTGCTAGATGTACTGTGCTGACGCGACACGAGCCGCCCTCTACATGCAATACGGTTGCTTCGCCACTTGCCTTCACAGGGCACCGGTATAGTGAGAGGGGGAGGGGGAGAGGGGAGAAGAGGGGAAGGCGGTCGAGGGTAGCTGAGAGAACAGGATGCGCCTCAGCAGACGCGCAGGCGGAGGCGCGACTGAAAGTGTGTGCAAGTAGCCCAGCAGAGATGAGCGGAAAGGATTGCTTTAGCGGTCCAACGCGCCCGTATTCCACCCGCGAACACGCCAGCAAAAAAACGCACACGCATGCACAACCACACCGCCACAGATCACCCGCCTCGGCGGCACTGCCGCTCACGCCTGGTCGTCATGGGACGAGCCGTCCTGCCGCCGAATCGGGTCATGCGCCGCCGAGTGCCGCACGGGCCTGGCTGAACCGCATGTCTTGATCAAGGCGAGTCACCTTCAGGGCAGTGCGCTCGAGGTGGCGGTGGCGGTAGGCGCCTGCCGTGAGTGTAACAGCGGGGTGGTCTCCGATGCCCTTCGTTTATATCTTTGTCTTATCCCAGTCGTCGGCTCTTAGAGAACTGGAGGATGCGGGAGAGGGAGGGAGGGAGGGTGCGCGCGGTGCCGCCAGCGTGTCGCCCGTGCACACACAGACGGGACGGGACGGGGCGCCGCAGCCCTGAGCACGCGAGCTGTCAGGTAAAAAGTGTGCACAGCCGAAAAACGGCAGCCGTGGATGCGATGGCACCGTGGCACGACGCCGCTCCAGCGGCGGTGGTGCTGTCATTACTTGGTTCGTCCTTCTCCGTTGTGCTGTCTTTCCCAAAGACTGATGGAGGCCAAGCGTCCGCGAGGCCTTGGCAGGCGTAGCAGACAAAGTGGCCGACGACGGTGGATGATGATGGGCCGCTCGTGCGCGGCGTCATTGCGCTTGTGGTGCTTAGCGCCACCATCTCCAACTGCCGCGCCGCCGGGTGCGCGTTCTGGCCACGGTAGCATGAGCCGATGGAGGCAGTGCAGCCGCACACGCAGCACATAGCGACGGCGCTATCGATGTCCGCTTCTGTCGAACTTACGTCACGCAGGTCTCGGTGCACGTGCAGCGGCGCTGCCAGGCGCAGATCATCGCGGTTCTGCTGCGCCGTTCGAGCTGGTAGCGCCTTCCTGGTAGTCTTTCCGGCCGACTGCGCACTTCCCGCCTCTGCTGAGCCTTCGCCATGGACATGCGTTTGAGAGGCAGGGGCATTATCGGTCCCACGCACGAGCTCCTGCAGTGCAGCGGGATGCACCTCCAGCCGCTGCACTGTGTTGAGCACGTTGAAGATCATGGTGCGGTACGATGTCATCATGGTCAGCACAAACTGCTCCAGCGTGCGGTGGATAGAGCGAGTGGCGGTGCCAGTGCACAGCGCAGGCGTGTAGCTGCAGGCAATACCGCAGAGACGCGTGTACATGATTGTTTCTTTGGGCAGCATCGTGCGCAGCGGCCGAAGGCAAACGACCTCGTGCGTAAAGCCGCGAAACCCGGCGCCGTGCACGACGCCTTCGCCACCGGCACCCGTGACGAGTGCCTCGAGTGCCGCCGTGGCGCACCGCGCAGCGTTGCTGCCGAGAAGCAGGTGGGACTTTGTTTTCGAATTCGCGCCTTCTAACGACACATGATCATCGAAGAGCTCCTCTTCGGAACGGTGCGCCTCGTCCTCGCAAATCCCTTCCTCGTGTGCCACCCCGCCAACGACACCAGCCGCCGCTGCTGCGGCTACTTTGCGCTGGCGGTGCTCTTGACACACACGCTGGGCTGCACGGCAGAGCGTGTGCTGCCGCACACGCGCATAGAGAGCTTCGCGGTCGCTCAGCGACAGCCGGCTGGCGTGCAGGGCGTAGCGCAGCTCGCTCAGATAGGGCCCCGAAAGAACATCGCTGTAGCGAAACAGGCGCATCTCCGAGTCGTCGAACAAGCACGCGGTTGCTGCGGACGCCTCACCACTCGCTTCCGCGTCATGCTGCTGCAGTGGCTGTGGCGACGGTGCTGCAGTCGAACCACTACCACCATCACCACCACCGTGAGACGGCTCCGGTGTGGCGACGTTGGCACCACCCGCACGGGCAGCGCCCGTCCTCACTGCCGCTGTGAGGTCCTTCTGCTTCTTCTTCGACTTCTTGTGCCCGCACGGGACTTCGCCGTGGTAGACCCACCGCGGTGGCTGCTGCTGCACGTACTTGCGCAGCGTGGCGAACTGCTCCTCCATTGTCGACCGCACCTGGTTGATCGCCTCGTGCCGGGCACTCATCGCGTGCAGCGACGACGGCGAAGGAGAGGATGAGGATAGCGGCGGCGGAAGGACGAGTTCGTCTTCACACAAGTGGAACGGTAGCAGTATCAGACTGGACGCCAACGGTGTGCTCCTGGCGGGCGGTGAGGACGCGGATGTACTGCGCGACTTCCCGCCCTGAGCGGGCGCCTGCCGCTGCGGCACCAGCTGTTGTCGGCGAATTCGGTCTTGTGTCTTGTACCGCAGTTGACCGAGCTCGCGCAGCAGCATCATGGAGTTGGGGCCGCCTGAGACGGCCACCGCGAGCGGTGTGTCACTCGGCACGAGGCACTGCTGAAAGGCGTTCTCGCGCACCGCACCAGCACAGTAGGCGAGGAAGCAGTCCGGGCAGTACAACTTCGCCGGCCCATCGCGGCTGACAACCGTGCCAATGGCCTGCTTGCACTTGAAGCACTGGGTCATTGTGTGGCGCGCACGTGTGTTGGCGATCCTTGTGGAGAGGGCAGGCAGCGGTAGCAAGGTGTTTAGCGCGTTGCGCGTGCTCGCGTGTGTAGGGATTTCAGGGGGAGTGATTGGGGCAGCGGAGGCGCATGTGAAAGGAAAAGAGAGGGGGAGCGAGAGGTCACATAATCATGGAGGCGCGAGCACGCAGCCGCCGCTCCCGCTTCCTGCCTGGTGTTGTCGGTAGAAGCTGGAAAAAGGGTGTGTGGAGGCGCCCGTGCGCGCCATCAGGAGGGGCGCGCTCACGGCTTCCCTCTCTGTGCGACTTGCACGCGGTTAGGCGCACGCTTCGAACTTGCGAAGAGGCGACAGGCAAACCGCCCCCGCGGGATCATCCGTCGGGCATGGCGATGTGACGTGCTTGGCGGCGACGAGGCAGAACAACAGCTAGTGGGCAACGGCAACAACCAAGGAGCACAATACACCAGCAGCAGAGGGAAGCGAGGACGGGGAGTGGCACCACCACCACCGTCCCACCACCACCACCGTTCCCTGCATGGAAGGACAGCCTCCGCAGAAGGCGAAAGCGAAGCCGTCACGTCCACAACAAGGCATCGGACGCAGAGCCGAATCCTTTGCCTTCTAGAGACACGCACACGCACAGGCACACGCACACGGACACGCACACGGAGAGGGGGAGGGGTGGATGATGGGCAAAGTCTAAGACGCAAGGAGGACAAAGGAAGGCACCACGGCGACAGGAGCACCTTACACAACGCCGTACCCCGTGCCAGCCGCCTTACAGCTCGTAGATGACGACAGCAGAAGTGGCAGATTTTCGACTGGCCCTCTTGCTCTTCCGACTGCCCTTCATCTTGCTGACATCGAGTAGCGTGGTGCTGCTGTCAACTACCTCGTGTGTCGCCGGCACATCGGCGCCGCTGGCCAATGACTCCAGCGTGCACGATGTTTCCGCTGCCGCTGCGTCGTCTGCGGCCATGCCACTTGGTGCTGCGCCGGAGGGGGACGCTTGAGCGGTGGTGGCCGTGTGCTGTAAAGTACATGCGAGCAACTGCGAGGGGGAGCTTGTCGCACTGGCTGCTGATGCCTTCTCCTGCTTCTTCAGCTGTCGAGCCTGCCGTGCCTGCTGGCGTCGCAGCGCTACCACTGGCTCCTCCAGCTCACACAGAACGTCACGCACGCCTTGCTCCTCGGCGCGATCGTTCAACACGGCGGGAGTCACGGTGGCGAGGTGCGCAAACACCGTGTCTACAAATTTCCACTGCGAGTAGTGCACACGGTACGTCACTGCCCACGGCCGCGCCGTCCATGGAAGATACACGCCAGACGCCGCCGCCGCTGCTGCCGAGGCCGAGGCGTCCGTGTCGCTGCTGGAGTGCGGCCGCTTTGACCGCGGAGCCGATCCCCCTGCGCTGCTGAAGAGGGCCAGGCAGCAACCGGTGCGTCGAAGCATTATTCACTGTATGTGCGTGGAGCGGGAGAGGAGCTGCAGCGAGACCGCTTCTGCGAAGACTGGCGATAGGCCGTCGGAGAAAGAGGACGCCGATCGTGCGTGTGTGTGTGTCGGAGAAGTCGTTAAAATCAGCCAGAGGGAGGAGGAGGATAGGATTGAACGAACAACAACAACTAACCAAAAACACTGAGGCGTGGGCGTAAAACAAACGGTGGCGGAGGATTTTGTCGGATGGAAAGGACAGACGGTCACACGCACGCAGACGTAGAGCAGTGGTGATGGCGAGCGAGAGAGAGAGGGAGAGGGAGGGAGGGACGGGTGAGGGAGGGCGATGACGTACACCACAGACGAAAGAACAAAAGAGGGGGGGGGCGAACAAGACGAGAGAGGCGTGCGTAGTGCGTAGTGCGTAGTGCGTGTGTGTGTGTGTGTGTGCTCACACTTCCTCCTATGGAATATACACCCTTCGACAAGTGCCGTGGCAGAGAGAGAGAGAGAGAGAGAGCGTGGACGACAACTCGCGGACGAGATGGGTGGTGGGCAGCAAGTTGATGCTCGAAGGAGGAACGTAAACGAAAAATTCTAGTGAAGAGGGTACGACCAAGAGGAAGGGAGGTGTGTGTGGGGGGAGGGGGGAGGTACAACGAAGCAAGTGCCAAAGGTCAGCAGAGCACACCGGGACAGATATCGGGGACGGACAACCGATGACAAGCAAGGAAAGACGCACCGAGGGAGTGCTTGAGGGGATGGCGGGTGGTGGTGGTGGTGGTGGTTGGGTGGTGGTTGGGCGGCTACAGATCACGACCTGATCTTCAACAATGGGCACGTAACGAGAAGAACAACGAAATAAATCAAAGAGGTTGTCTAGGGTAATTAGAGTGAGGGAGACGGAGGGCGAGAGGAGGGGGGGGGGAGGGTTTGGCAGCGGGGGGATGTCACCGCAGCTGCGGAGGCCGATGACGCAAGTGATGAGTGCGCGAGGGAAGGGGGAAGGGAGGAGGAGGTACGTATGCTAGAGCGTAGTGGTTGTCCGTTTTTGGTTTGTTGTCTTACCACATGCGTAGCTTGAAGAAGCCACTGGAGCACCCCACTGCTGCGGCGAAGGTGATCACCATATGGAGGAGGCAGGCGGGCGGGCGGGCGAGGGGAGGGGAGGGAGGATGAGGAGTAGATAACAGCACATGACGTGAGCGTGAGAGAGCCCAAGGGAGGGGAAAGAGGCCGGGATATAGGCACATAGGCAAACTGTGTTCCGCATCGCATGTCTCCGAGGGCTGCGATGTGCGTGTGTGCGGGGGAGCGTGGAACACGCTACGTGCGCGCCCGCTGTCGCTCCGTGTTCTTACCGCCCTCTCCTCCCTCCCCCTTTCATCCCTCCTCCCCCTCCCCTCTCTACACACACGCACGCACACACAGCACCGGATCGACTGTGCGCAAGGAAGGGGCCAGGAGGAGTGGCAAAAGAGCGAAGCGAGGCAGGCGTGCGCGTGCGTGTGCGTCTGCACATGAGTGTGTAACCAGCTTACACACAAATGGGCACCGTAAGCATCAAACCAATGAACCCACGACCGGCGTTGAAAAAGCTGACCCCTCACCTTTCCTTCTCCCTTTCCCCGTCTGCGTGCCTCGCACACGTCCGTGGCGCATCATGGGGGGTGGGGGATGGGGCACCCCTCTCAGTCCGTGCGCCGCCACATCCCGGAACGCAGGCGCACATGGGCAGCCGCGTCCATCTTCCGCACACGCATGCACACACGCGTACACTTTTTCACTTTTTAATCCCTCTCGTATTACAAGCACGGCGTACGTGACCTTGTGGGTGTGTGGGTGTGCGGGTGGTGGTGACAGAGGAGGCGTGGAGAGAGAACTCGGGAGCCGTGACAGGGAGACGGGTGCAGCCGTCGTCCTCTTCAGCCACAAAAAAACAAATGTTCATGATCATCATCAAGCCGAAGCGACACCAAAAAAAAAAAACACGAACACCGCGGTCGAGAGAGAGAGGGGGGGGGGGAGGAGGGCGTGTACATGCACACGCACACATAGTAGCACGGGAGAAATCAAAACAGACGAAATACAGCAGAATAACATGGGAACACGTGACGATGCACCGGGACGAGCAAGCAAGAGGTAGAGAGCTGGGAGGCGTGGTGGTGGTGCCTACGTGCTGCTTTTATGCGCCGACTCGCACATACCTACGCAGCTGCACACCACTGACAGAGCAACAACGGCGTAGCGCTCGACGGAGTCGGCGATGAGAGTGGCCTCGCGTAGAGCACGCGCGCGTACGCTTGTGGGTGTACGCGTGCGTGCACGGCATCCGGTATCGCCGCTTCGTGAGTCAGCGAGGCGGGAGGAAAGAGAAAACTGGTAACGCGCGCGCCCACACACACACACACACACAGATAGAGCAGCGTCGAAGTAGAGGAGCTGCTGCCCGCCTTTCCCCACTTACCAACATCATTGCCCCATCGAGTCCAGGTCCTCACAGTTGGCTAGAGACAGCTGCAAGCCAAACAGCTCAAACGACAGCGTCTCACTCAGCTTCACGAGGAAGTGACGCGGGTACGCGATGTCGAGCGCATCGTGCAGGGCCGCGCCGGCCGCCAACGCCGCCCGCACATCGAGCAAGTCCAGTGATGCTCCGCCACCGTTCCTGCTCCAGGCCCGGGTGATGCCGTGTATCGACTTGCTCACCTCCTCCTCAAAGTCGCGCACGAACTGCACGTCCGCGGCGGAAGGCCTCAACAGGCGGTGCGGAACCCGCACCAGCTGCACGGAGGCGTCCCTTGCCGGTGCCATGATAGCAGAGGAAGAAGCGCACCGCTCCCCGGCGCCGCTCTTACTCTTCTCCAGTATCCCATCGCGGAGGGCGGCGGGGGAGGTGAGGAGAGAGGAGCCGAGGGCTGCGGACCCCGGGGTCGCCTGCATCGGTGTTAGCGACCCAGCGGGTCCGTTCGCCATGCAGCGACGAAGGGGCAGGGTGGCGTCGTCCAGCGCGGTCTTCGTGCTCGTGGAGTTGGCCAAGTCGCTGCTGCCCTCACCGCCGTTGCCGCTTGCTGCCTTCGCACTGTCCTTCGCTGCGCCGCCGATCGACGTCGTCCAGGTCACCGGCGAGCGAGACCGCCTCTGCTGCTGGTATTGCTTCGACCGTGTCGCCTTGTCCTGCGACCCACCTGCGCCGGCGCCACTGCCGACAGCAACGGTGGTCTTTTCCTGCGTCAAGATACCAATGCTGAGGTGGTGCAGCTGCCGTAGCTGCTCGTAGCGCTGCAGTGCGGCCCGCTGCCAACCGGACAGCCCCTTGACACCATCGCTATCGTGAGTCACCTCACGCGAGGGAGCTGGCGAGAGCTGCGTTGCATCCCGCGCTGCAGCCGCGCCGTCGCCCGCCAGGGCGGAGGTGGCTGGGGTAACGGCAGCAATGTGATCTTGCCCTTCCACGACCACCAGCCGCGGCAGCACCTCGTGCATCCGCTGCGTGGACGGGGAGTCCCTTGTGTAATGGAACACCTCCTTCAACACAAAGAAGAGGCCTGCCCCGACAAGGTAGTCCGGGATGTCTATCAGCTTGTTGATGCTCGGGAAGCACTGGAAGAGAAAGTTCTTGACGAAGTCATAGTTGTCGCGGCTCTCCCGCTGCTGCTCCGGGTCGTCCCGGTCGTAGTTCGGAAGATAAATTTGGCCCACAAAGGACAAGTCCTTCGTCGCCTCACGTAACCACTCCCGCTCGCTGCGCATGCCGTAGCAGTCGAGGATGATGCCGTTGCGGTCCGCGACGCGCTCCAGCCTCGCCTGCTGCTCCTCCCGCGTCGGCAGCTCTCGCTGCTTCGCGTCGTCGAAGGGCGTGTGGCTGAAGATTAGCTGCCAGGCGTAGATGGCGGCCGCGCAGAACACGCGCGACGTCAGGCTGTACGCCATGCCCCACTGTTCAAACGGACGGTGGAATGGCTTCACGACCGGCTTGGCGTGCTGCAGCTCGTTCGGGTCAACGATACTCTCGTAGCGCATCGTCAGGGGCACAGGCAACGCTGTTTTCACTGCTGCGCCAGCGCTGCCGCGGTACGAGCGCGTCGCCGAGTTGAGGGTGGCGTCGAGCGAGGACGGACTGTAGCGAGCGCTGGAGCTGCTGAGAACTTCATCGACGAGGCCGCGCCCGCCACTGGCGGGGATGAGCGCCTCGTACTTGCCACACACGTACTGACGCAGGTGATGAAAGCGGATGTAGAGCAGACCCGTTTCGATCCAGCGTCGCTGCTGCGCCGTGAGTCGGCCACCAGCACCGTCATCGTCGTTGCAATCACTCCCACTGAGCGGGTGGGCGACACTGCTGCCACGCATCGTCTGCCACGATCGGCGCCAGCGCTCGAGCGGATCGCTGCCGGCCATCCCACCACAGCGCTCATCCATCGCCGGGGGCGCCTCACTCTTCTGGCGCTCCTCGCTGCCGTTGAGGCAATGTTTCGCTGCGCTGCTGCCGGCGCCGCTGTTGTCGAGGTACGCCATGGGCGCATTGGTAGGGTAGCGCAGCGCCACCATGCACGTTGCGTACAGCAGCGAGGGCGGCGCGTTCAGGAGTCGGTGCATCGCCGAGACGGTGAAGCTGCTGCTCTCCCCGTGATAGTCACGTATGGCAAAGGTAGAGATGCCGCTGGCGGCGAGTGGCAATGGCGGAACACGGATAGGGACGGACAAGGCGGCGTCCTTTGCGCCGCCGCTGCTGCTAGAAGAGGACGCCGGCAGCCGTGCCATGCTCGGCGTGACGGTGGTGGCGGACGCCAAGGCTGCCTTTCGTTGCTCCTTCGCCCGCTGGAAGCGCTCACGCGACGCGGACACGACTGTTGTCGTGGTGGAGGCGGGTGTTTTGTCCTTCCCAGGTGCGGTCCGGCGCGTCTTTTCCGAGTCGTCATCCTCTGTCGCCCCCGCCGCGGTGGGCGCCACTGGAGCGGAGGCCTGCTGCGGAAGCTTTCGCGCTTCCATGTACCGTCGCAGCCGCCAGCGACACACCCACAACCGCACGAACGCGTTGCGCCGCGCTGCCAGCACCTTTTCCCGCTGCGTAGCATTCTCCATCAGGTGTGCCTTGCGACGCTGCGCAACGGCGTGAAGGCGGTCGCGCAAGACGGCCCACCACACGGCGATCCTGCACGCCGCTGCCATGTGTGTGTCTGTCGCTGCAGCGCGGGTGGGCGCGATGGCGCTCGCGCTCCGTGACGACTCATCGTCCACACCGGAGACTGAGCTCTGCGGAGGGGCTGTGCGCTGCGGCATCTCCATGGAGGAGTACAGAAACGTGGCCGCGCTGGACTTCGCGCTCAGGACGTGATTTGAGTCGCCGTCGCTGTGGGTGAGGAGGGCTGTGTCGTCCATGTTCAGCCGGCGCGGCACACCTTGGAGGCTCGACAGGCTCGGTATGCTGTCCGCAACGCGCACAGGTACGAAACTGCACTCATGGCACGGCACGTCATCATCCTCCTTGTGCTCCTCGAAGCGCAAGTGGCCGCCATCGTTGTGGCTGCTGAGTGAATGAAGGGTGCCGAGCGGTGGCGGCGGTGGCGGGCTCTGCAGGGGGTTCACGACGGGAGCGGGCTCCTCGTCGTCTGCCTCCAATGGTAGCTGGGGCGCGGCAATCGGCCCGTCCCCGCTGTCTGGCGTTGCCTCCTCCTGTGTGGGGCTCGCTGTGACCGCGACAGGCGTCGCTGCTGCCGTTGGCGTTGACATCATTGGTGGCGTGGAGGTATCGTCCTCCTCCGTTAGGGGGCAATCGCGAAGGCTCCCGCCGACCACGGCCGGCGCGTTTACACTCGCTGAGGCCGAGGACGGCTGTGGCAAGTATGACGGCGGCTCTTCGGCACCCGCGCCGGCGACATCATCCCGATTTTCGACGAGGGGCTGCAGCGCCGTCCATAGCGTCCAGGCTTTGACAAGTTGCTGCTGCAGCTGCAGGTGCTCGCTCTTCTCCTGCTGAGCTGGCTCTTGCTGCGTCAGCGACGCGGCGGAGAGCTTTTTGCGAGGTTTGCTTGGCCCGGCCGGTGCAGCCGTCGATGGTGCCTTCTGCGACGTGGAGAGCGCTGGGCGAGACTGGTAGATGCCACCCCCACCACCGCCCCCGCCGGTGCGACCTGACTTGCCCGCACCGACACTTGCGGATCGCTTGCTACCGGTCTTGGCCGTCGTGCGCTTGGTCCTCACATTCCCCGTGGCCGCGCCGCCACCATAGGTGCTTCCTAAGGAGCTGGATAGTTCTGTCGTGCTCCAGTTGAAGGTGGAGTTTTGCCAACGACTTATGTGCTCCCGCTCCATGCCCAGTCGGGGCGAGTACGCCGCCGCCGCCGCTGCCGCTGCTGCGCCTGCCCCTGCTGCTGCGCTGGGTTGCACGCAGCGGAGCAGATACCAATCCATGGAAACATATGCGTTGCCCGCAGTGCCCTCCGTGCTGCGCCCGCTGGTGGAGTGCGCTTGCAGATCTTCTCCCACACCAACATCGCCCACCTCGTCATCGTCTGCTGCCATGGAAAAGGTGAAGAGCGGCGCGTACGGCATAGCCATCCCGTTGACGCGCGCGCGCGGGGTGCTGCTCACCGAGGAGCGGCCCGTCATGCTCCCGCCGCCGCTGCTGCTGAGCTTCGAGGACTTCAGTTTATTCCACGAGGCGCTGCTTGCGGACTTCGGAAAGACGACGACATTGGGAAACTTGAGAGCGGTGTCAAGGGTCGGGCTTGTGACGATAGCGTCGACATCGGTGATCACCGCCGCGCCCTTCTCTGCGGCTGCGTTGTCGCTGCTCCGCCCTGCCATGGCGATGGCAAGGCTGTTCAGACACTTGGGCGGCACAAAGAACGGCGTGCTCAGCATGTTCGACGCCTCAAGCAATACCACCGGCGTCGCCGCGGCACCCCCAGCACTGTTCACCGTCGGCCGCTGCCCAACGGCAGCTTCTGGGGTCGTCACCGGTGAGCCGAGGGCGTGACGGACGGCATCGCACAGCTCGTCGAGCTGCCCCGCGACCTCTCGCCTCTGCGCACGCACAAACTCTACAAAGCGAGAAGGGGCAGCACAGGTCGACACCGCGGGGTCAACACGCGCTGCTGCCGCCGCCACCGCTGTCGAAGAGCCGACGGCGCTGGTCTGGGCCTGGCTCGTGTGCATGCCTCCCGCACCAGGGAGGGTGAGCGCCGGAGATGGAAGGAGATTTTCCGCCATGCCGGCAGACGCCGTCAACACCGGCGACCCGGTTTGCGCCGTCGGAGGCGCCGCGTTATCGACGCGGCCGCTGGTGCTCTCGTCTGGGTGAAAGACGGTGCAAGGGATGAGGTTGGTAATCGTGCCGGACGCCATGTGCGTCGCTTGCAAGCCGAGGGGTGCGCTGCCTCCGCCGACACTCTTAGGCGACGATAAAACATTGTTCGCTGGCACCTGGGCGAGGGCGACGCCGTCGCTGAGCGTGTTCAGCAGCGTGACGACGCCCGTCTGCAGCGTCTGAAGAGCGTCTGAGAGAGAGGCGGCTTTGGCCGCTGCTGCTGCCGCCGCGGAGGCGCGTCTGCTCATGTGCCCCGCCGTCGTGGACGTCGCCGTGTTGGTCAGCGATGACGCCGTGCTGTTCCGTGAGATGCTTGGCTTGCGTGGGGTAGTGCTCGTACTGGAGTTGCTGGTGCTGGTCATGGCGCCGCCGCCCTTGCCGCTGCCGAGCCCACGGTTGCTGTGTCCACTGTGGTGCTGTCCGCGCACGGACACGACGGTGCGCCGCCCCGCCTCCTCACCACCGCTTTTCTCTGCCGCTGCAGACGCCGAGAGCGAGGTGTGGGCAACTCGCAAAAATGTCTGCAGCGCCAAGGCCACGGCTGCACGCTGCTCTTGAAGCGACTTCATGTTGTCCGCGAAGGGCTGCAGGTGCTCGGCACAGTACTTCGCCACCTGCTGCGCGTACACATCCGCCATGGCCGTCTCGACCCCCGCCGCCGATGAAGTAAACGCGGTAGAGCTGCCCCCATGTGCGTGAGGGATGCTTTCGCCAACGGTGGTCGTGTGCTGCAGCTGCTGCGTTGACGAGCCGAAGATGCTAGGGCGGTTGACGGAGGTGATGCGACCAACACTGCCGCTGCGCTTTGGCAGCGTTGACGGTGAGCTCGCGCTCGATGCGCCGTGCCGCGCAGCAGGAGACTTTGTTCGCCTCCCTGCGGGCGTGCTGGCCCGCTGCGACACGGACGAGGCCGGCGGCCGCGTGGGGGTTTCCACAGCTGCCGTGGTGGCGGATAGCGATGACGCCGCCGCCCCTGTGGCGATGCGTGGTCGTACTCCACCACGAGGGGTGTGCTGCTGTTGCTGCTGAGGACCAGAGCGCAGAAAATGCCCTGATACCGCCAGGCTGCCGTTGAGAGCGCTTGGCACCCTCTGGGAGTGGTTGGTGGTGCACTCCTTCGCGTCGGCGGAGCTGAGCGTCGTGGGCGGCGGCAGCATATCGTGCTGGCGCTCTCCTCCCTTCATGAGGGACAGACCGGCGACCCAGTCCATGTTCGGCTCATCGCCTACCTCCACACAGAGCTTCATGTACGTGGTGGCCAGCTTCGCGTAGTCCTGCCATGGTGATGAGGCGCCGTGGTCTTCCACGTGACTAGCACCAGCGCTGTGCTGCACCGGCGCCAGCACGCGCCCCAGCGAGCCTTGCCGCCGCCCTGACGGAGGCTTCGTGCTAGCTGCCACTACACGCCTTCCCGCGCTGTGCGCGCCACTTCGATCGCTGCGGTTACTCGTGTAGCTGCTGGCGATGGGGTGCTGATGGTTCGCCGCGGCGTTGGAGGAGGCAGCAAGGCTGTCCTTGTCACCTGTGAGGAAGAAAGAGCCACGCTCGAGGCTGAAGTTAAGTGGCGACGAGGCTCCTGGGGAGGACTGCTCCGATAGAATCCGCTTCGGTGCCTGGAGAACAATGCTAGTCTGATGACCGGCACGCAAGCCGAACTGCGTCGGGGAGGAGAGTGAGAAAGTCGGTCCGCCCACCGTAGCGCTGCTTGGGGTCCCGGCAAAGTTGCTTGATGAGGCCCCTGCCCGTGTCCTCCGCGACCGCGGCGGGCGTGACGGCGCCGGCGACGGATCTGCGCGGCGCCGGTAGCCTGCTGCCACTGCCCCACCGGTGACAGTGCCTGAGCGAGTGCCTTGTGGCAACACATCGCGTGTTCGGCCAGTGCCGACACGGTTGACTACGCCACCGCGGCTAGCGCTTCCGCCCACAAAAGCCGCTGCCGCCCCGCGGTGGCGCATGTATGATGTCGCCAGTGCGTTGCTGCCACTGACGGAGCCATCCAGTTGCCCATACGTGGAGGATGCTGATTCGATGTCTCCCAGCATCATCATGGACGAGGTACCATTTCCGATGGAGGCAGTCCCCGCTGCACCGGTGTGCTGCCGCACGACGGAGCGCGGACGCCGACGAATGTGGGTGCCGGAGGGCAGGCGGTTGCGTGCCCACGCCTCAGATGCTGGCAGCGGCTCCGCATCGCGCAGAAAGGGCGTCGTCACGGCCGCATTCGTGTTCCCTTCACCTAAACCGCGCTGAAGACAGCGATGCTGGCTGTGGTGCTCGCTGTCGACGCCAGTCCCTGTCGTCTCCTCGACTCTCAAGGGAGAGCTGTGCCCGGAGCTGGCGGCGGCCTCCCCCATGCCTGTGATTCGATTGCGGCCATGCAGTAAGGAAACGCCGCACGCCGAGTTCACGGATTCGCTGAGGCTATCGCAGGACTGGCCCACGCCAGCGCCACTCGCCCGCCCGACGCCGAGGTGCGTGACCGTGGCGGGGGGCAGCTTCAGCGAGAACAGGAACGGCACCGCGGCGCCAGCGGCTCTGGCGCCGGCGGCGACGGCAGCGACTGAGGGTGACAAGACAGACGCGGGCACGCCAGCGTTGCTGTGCGGCGATGATGCGGAGAGTTCCGCTTGGGGGTACCGGGCGTCGTCATTATCGCTGGCGGTGGTGTGGTGCTGCAAGGTCCGTTGGGCACCACCATCGCGCACGCTGACTGGGGATTCGAAAAGGAGGACGGAGGGCTCTTGAGACTTGCCAGACACGCCACAGTTTCCTCTGCTTCGTCCGTGCGGCGGTAGAAGCGGCTGCTGCTCATTTCTGGGATATGTTGGGCTGTTCTTGGTTACACGTGGTGTGTTGTTCGCTACAATAGAGGAGCCGCCTGCCGCGGCGTCACATGGCGTCTGATCCGAGCCGTGTAAGAGGTTGTCGCCACGGCCGCTATCAGTGTCCAGGACGAGGGGAAGCGTAGAAGAAGCCTCCTTGCCGCAGACAGTGACGGAGCTGCCCCCTTGCTTGCTTCCGGCTAACCGAGTGGACTTCAGCTCGTCGAAGCTGCGCGGCGCCGGTGAGGCTGCGTGCCCGTTGCGCTTCATGACGTGTGGTACAAAGGGGGAGGGGAGGAGAGGCCTCTTCGGACACACACACACACTACACACACACACACGCGCGAGTCGATGCAAAGCCGTCACTTCTGCCGCGAAGACGCCCACCTCCTCCTCCAGAAGGACAACGAACTAGTCAAGAGGGAAGAGTCGACACCCACCAGAGGAGGCGAGAGATGACAGCGCGGGGAGGATGAGGGGTGGGGGGGGGTGGAGGGAAGGCAAGAGAGCAGGGAGGGGAAGAAAGCCTACACGCACGCCTGCACCGTCCTACACCAGGAAAGACGAAGACCAACCGAGCCGAGCGACCGGCAGCTCAAAACAGCACAATGCGAAGCAGTAGGGAGGACGAGGGTGGCAGCGAAGGGGAGAAAGAACGGGAGGAGAAAGGGGATGCAGCAGCACAAGTCCGCACGCACACGCACACAGACACGCGCGCGCGCACACTGTGGCGATGATCTAGTAAAGGAGGCAAAGAACAGGTGGAGGGGAGGGGAGGAGGGGGCTGACGAAGCGGGTGATCACTGAAAAGACACACACACACAGACACGAAAAGTCCAAAACGAAAAATAAGCCAAGACAAGAGGGGAGCCCGGTAGACGGAAGCGAGTGATGGGAAGGGGCAATACGACGATGACGGAGGCCGCGAGGGGGGGGGGCCTAGGGAAGGGAGAGGGGGGGGGAGGCAATGATGTGCACAACACCCAGGGAGGCAGGCAGGCAAACAACAAGGAAAATCAACAGGAATCACGCGTCGAAACGATGCACGAGGTGGAAGAAGAAAGAAATCATGAAAAGGATGCCTCGTCGCCCGTAACTTCCCTCTTGAAGGGAAAACCAAGCAGGGCCGTGTGCTAGTCGGCGTTGCGTGGAGAAGATCGATCGGCGCGAGAGACGGCGAGGCGGGGGTCGATGTAGAAACACTCACGCACAAGGCAGACTACGCGGAGCAGCACTGACGAGGACAACCTACGTTGACGCGCAACAGGATAACCACACAGAAGATGCGCCCCCGTGAGCAATGCGAAGAAACCAAATCAAACGGACGTCCAATACCCCTCTTATGGGGGCGGGGGGGGGTCTTGTGTATGGCTGCGCGCGTGTCTAACGATACGGTTCTCGCGGTTGGCCTTTGCTCGAACCTTCCCGCACTGAGCCTAGAGGTCTATAATAGATAGATAACTTTGTATGTGCTCACCCGGATCTGTGACGCGCTAGAGAAAGGTGGAGGAGGAGGGTACGCGACAGATGATGGCGGAGCGGGTCGATGAAGGTGAGGCAGGGGTCTGTCTGTCTGTCTGTCTGTCTGTCTGTCTGTGTGTGAGTGAGAGAGAGTAAGAAGCCAGATCGCGGTTTTCGGTAACCTTGTACGTAGGTGCGCCACTGACCGAGCGGCTGCGTGACTAGGTCCGTGGATGCGCGACGCAGACCAGCGAGAGAGGAGGGGGGAGGGAGGGAGATATACAGAAAAAAAGCAAGACACACACACGTACACACGTATATATATATATATGTACGTGTGTGTGTGTGTGTGGGTGTGGGTGTGCGTCTCTGTGGCGTAGTCGTGGATCGGATGCGCCTGTCTACGTAAAGTCTAGAGCACCGACGCGTGAGCCCAGACGCCGATAGAGAGAGACGGGGAAGAGGTACGTTCAGGCTGGAGGGGAAAGGCGATACACACACACACAAGCAGGCACATACACATACATGTATATATATATATATCCGTATGTGTGTGTATATATATATATATGAATGGAGATTAGTCTCCCTCGTGCTGGAGGGAGTGGATGGGTGGTGGTGGTGGTGTGTAGGGGAGAGAGAGGGGGGGGGGTCGGGGGTTGAGGCATGCGGGCACTACTGCTACACGGGTTAGGGTCGTTCATGCACAGAGACCCATGCGCATGTTCGCGCGCCATCCAAGGCGGGGGAGAGGTGAGGCGTAGAGAGGGTAGGAGGTCGTGGTGCGTGTGGTGCGTGATGTCCAGGGAGAGAGGGGTCAGAAGGGGACAAAGTGGGAGGAGTGGGGGGGGCATGAAAGACACGCAAGGATGAGTAGGCAGGGTGTGATGTGACTACAAAGCGTGGACAAAACCTATCCCATGACTCTTCCCATGCTTCGCACAGGACGACGGTTCATGTGGGGGTTTGCATGCGTACTAGAAGCGGCAGCACAGCATGTGTATACAGAAGCAAATGTCTGCACATGCACAGTCATGCCATTCGGTGCGCCTGCACATCAAGCAGAGGCGCTCCACCTGGTTCTGCGTCAGATGATGATGATGACGCAAAATTCATCTTATCAACTCGGGGGATACACACACACACACACACACCCACCCACAGACCCTTGACGTCTACGGCATGTATTTGGGCTGCTGAGAGGCGCGGAGGTCGAAGAAGGCACCACGCAGCGAGTTCAGCGTTTCCTTCTGTTCATCTGTCAAGAGCCGCTTCTCCTTCTCCGTCATCTCGCGCGCCGTCACGCCGGAGGCGAGCTGCAGCACGTACTCGTACCACGACGCGTAGAAGATGGTCGCCGCCACCGCGTCGGCGTCCATGTGCCGCGCGAACTCTCCCTGGACGAAGCGGTTGCCGAACTCTTGCTGGTCTGGTGTGAGGAGGTAGCGGAGGAAGTAGTCGTCCTTGTCCTCGGCCAGGTTGTTGTCGGCCTCCGTGGCAGCGACGGCGGCGCCAATCACGGTCGTCTGCGAGGTTGCGTGCACCCCGGTGGCGGCGGACAAGGCCGCCTCAGACCCTTCCCCGTGCACCGTGCGCAGCGACACCGCCACTGCCTTGTTGTGCAGGCGCAGAATGGTGCGGTAGAGGCGCACAAAAGCCAAGCGCCACTCAGGTGACGTGTACGCCAAGTCTTGCAGATGGGACGGGTGCGGGAGGCCAGCGAGGGACAAGCGGAGGTACAGGTTCGTGTCGAGACTGACGTTGTTCATGACAGTCGTCGACGCGCTGTCGCACGCCTCCACAGCCTTGTGTGCCTTCTCGCGAGTCAGTCGAGCCTTGGCAGCGGCACTGAAGGGACCGTAGCCTATCGGCCGCGCCACTGCGTCAACGTCGATGGCGCTCTCACCCGCGTCAACCCCCATGCCGCCGCTGCTCAATGCACAAGATGCGTACACCCGCGCTGTGGCTATAGGAGCGCCGCAATGACGCCGAAGAAGTGTGGAGGGGCGTATGTGACCCAGATATACGGGTGGCATCCTCCACATCCCTACGATAAGGGGGGAGGGGGGCAGCGATAGAGCGGAGGAGGTTGCTGGCAGGCGGCGGGGGCTTCGTCCGGCGCACTGGTGAAGAGGGCGGCGGTAACGTTGCGAGGGAGAGCAAAACGACGGAGGAGGGGGAGGGGGGAAGCGACTCATCATGGTGAAGGTAGCCGCCTCCAACTTCTACGTCTGATCAGCGCAGACTGAGGAGAATTGGTCGCATCGCGGAGACGTCTCTGGAATACTGTCCTTCTGGGGGAGGGGGGAGGGGAGGAGGCGGGGTGCGTCATGCATGTGCTCGGATCGAGAGACAGTGGGGTGAGCGGTGGCTCGTGCTGGACCCGTTTTGTGTGCACGTGTACATTACAGAGGCGTTCCCTCAAGACCATTGCTGAGAAGACATACAGCGACGGAAGAGTGGTGGTGGGGTGGGGTGGGGGAAGCTGCAGCGAGACAGCAAGATACACACATATATATATATACACGTAGACGTGGAGCTGTTGCCCCTAATGTACATCCTTGACATCGGCCACTGACATCCCTCGGATGGACGGCTGCTGGTGATGTCGCCTTCATGAGGAGGTCGCACACGGACAAGAGCAGCGACAGCGAGGAGAATGATCATGGCTACGTACAAGGGCGAAAGGGAGAAGACAAGTGTACGACCGCGGCTGGAAGCGGGCCGCAGAAGGACAACCTCAGTGCGAGAGCGCACACACGTGTACACCACACGTGCGACCGGTGGGGGTGTGGTGGGGCAGGGGAGAAGGTCTCCCAGAAATACTGGTGTGCTGTAGTGGTGGTGGCGGCGGTGGCGGTGGGTGGAGGGGGAGCCGTGACAACAACGGCATCCGCGATACCACTAAATCATGCTTGACAGCAGTCTGACCCCCTCCCGCCACGCGGACCCATTTTACATGGCTGTCGCTCCCGCGGCTTCGCTGCGGGCCATGGCGGCGCGGCCGATCGTCCTTGAAAAGCGCCCCATGGTAGCCATGTTCGAGCTGCCTTGCATCGTGCCGCCCAGCGCGTTGCCGTCCACGCTAACACCCATGGCGTTGCTACCACCAGCGGCATCGCCGGTTAGCAGTGCGAGCCGATTGCGCTGCGTCTGCGGCGCCGGGTAGCCCTCCATGATATCGATCTCCTTCTCCTGCCATACGCGATACATGCCCTTCGCGTTTTCGGTGCGCTCCCGCTGCACGTTCACACGCTCCTGAAGTAGCGCCGCCCGCTCCTTGGCCAGGACGTTGACGCGAGCAGCGACGGGCAGTGCTGCTAGCCGCGGGTTCAGGCAAGCTTCGGCGAGGGCCGCGACAGAGCGATTGGTGTAGACGCGCTGCAGATACGCGTTCCACATGAGTCGCAGGTTGCACCGCGCGAGTCGCTTGCACAGCTGCATCTCCGTGTCGTACGCGTGGCGGGCTGTGAAAACCACCTCCGTGTGGCTCATGGGGTTCAGCGCCAGCGCCGCACACAGGTGCTGCAGAGGCTTACCGGCCGACGGACGTGTGCTGTCCGGCAAGACGATCTGGCGCAAAATGTAGCGGTGCAGTGCGCCGTAAAGCTGGGCGAAAACGTTGAGCGAGTCGCGCAGGCGGATCACCTCGCCGGCGCCGTAGCGAAGGTGGATGATGTGGGCAAGAGGGTCGGTGGTGTTGCGCAGCTTCAGCGGCCATGGGTGATAGCCGCAGCGGTACTCGTGCGTGAGCATCGGCATGAGCAGCGCGCCGGCCGACTCGACCATTTCTCGCGTGGCGCTGACGACATTGGTGAGGATCTGGTTCTCGCTGAGCGTCTTATCGGCAAGAACGGAGAGATGGAGCAGGCTCTGCGCCGTGTTCTGTATGACCGCCTTAAAGAAATGAATCTGCTCCGTAATACACATGCGCACCTGCTGCAGCTCCGTGCGGAGGTCGGCGACGTGCTGCTGAAGCATGGCGCGAACCCGCGTCGTGTCGGTCAACGCCTGCAGCCGTTGCACCTCGTGCTTCTGCTCCGCGATGAGGTAGTTATGCTCCGCGGTGCGCATGATCAGGTTCTTCTTCACCGCGTACTGCCGCTCGTCGTACTTGTTGCGCAGCTCATCGACCTGCCGCTTCTCATCTTTTCGAAATCCGTGTTTTACCGCCTCCACGTCCGCGTGCCCGCTGCGCACCATCTGCAGCGTGTGCGAGGGCAGCACCGCATCCTCCTCGACGGCAAGCAGCACCAGGTCAAGAAGACTCTGTACCGCCTCCAGGTCGTTTGGCTGCTGGCCATCCGCCGGCACGCCAGTAGCAGTGCAGCTGCCGACGGCGAGGGAAGAGATACCTGCCGCAGGGACATTCACTCCCAGCGGAGCAGCTGAGAGGCTCGTGCCTAGAGAGGTGCATCCGCTGTTCACGTGCCGCTGCATCGTAGCCAATCGCCCACGACCACAACCGCTGGTACCACCGTAAACACTCCCAATGCTTTCGCTGAAGCTCATACGATGTGTCAACGACCGCTGCGAGTATCGGCGGTGCTGCTGCCCATGCGCATCGGCAGATAGTGATAGCGTCATGGGCGACATGGTACTCGTGCCCAACTGCTTGCGCATGCGCGTGGCGCCGCCGAAGACGGAGGCATTGGGGCCCTCGTTATGTGCGTCGTTGGCGCCAGAGAACATCACCCCACGGAGAGGCTGGGGTGGCGAGTACTGCTGCTGTTGCAGCATCTGGACCCGCCCTGATGCCAAGCGCAACTGGGAGCGGAGCATGGTGCACTCTCGCACGAGTGTCTCTCGCAAGTACTGCAGCACGCGCTTCTTCTTCTCGGTGTACTGCAGCTCCTCGCACAGCTGATCCGCCAGGCCATTGCGGTACATCTGCGCGTCGTCCAGCTGCACCTCAAGCGCCTCTATCCGCTGCTGCAATGCCGCGTAGTCGGCTCTCGGCACCATCGTTATATTGTTTTCCTCGGTCACGGTGCCAATGCTCACAAGGCGCGTCGCGTGATGAGCACCCTCAAACCCCGGTGGCGGCGCCGCTGATGCCACGGCAGACTCCATCATCGACGTGGCTGAGTTCTGCGCGGATACAGCATCACTCATGGATGCGGAGTTTCCACCGCCAGCAGCGCTGCCCCCTCTCATGTGATCCCGCAGCAACTGATGCTGGTGCTGACGGTCGCCGTATCCAGCCGCGGCCCCGCCCTGCAGCGTCGCATCGTTGAGCCGCGACGACTTGCCGTAGCCAGACGGCAGCTGCACATCACTCATCGAGCCTGTGCTGACTGTGAAGGCGCCATGTGGCGCGGCGCCGCCGGGACGGAAGCTGCTCGACGCGTTGACGATGGCGGGAAGTGACACGGCGGCAGTCGGAGCGGCCACTGCTGCTGAAGCGCGGGCGGACTCGCTCTGTACGGTACCTCCGCCCAAGATCTGCCCGTGTATCGCGCCTGTGACAGGGTCCTCCACGTAGCCGGCGCGAGGCAGCAACACCGGCTTCTGACGAAGCTTCTGATACACAAGCGCCACGTCTTGCTGGGTGGCCCCTGCCACCGCCGCCGTGTCTTGGCTCGCGCTGTACTGCGAGTAGAGCGGGATTTCCTTCAGAAGCCGGTCCAACAACGCGCGCGATTCGAAGGAGAAGACAATGCAGTCCCTCAGCGATCCACCCTCGGCGAGCGACAGCTTCTTCTGCAAGGTGCCCAACACATGCTGAATGACGAGCCGCAATGGGAGAGGGCAGGGCTGCGCGGCGATATCGCGCTCCAGCCTGCTCTCCTCCTCCGCCGCCGGCGCCCCAGCGCCCGATGCATCGCTCACGTCCATCGCCGCCGGTGCGGCAGTGCCGCCCACGGCGCCGGAGGTGCGCGAGCTGGCGTCCACCCTAAACTGAATCAGCCGCGAAGAACCTCTACCACCGGCGCGTGCTGTGGTGGTGGTTTCGCCCCGTGGCCCTGGTGAGTCGTGCTCGGGTACCTTGGTGGTGCTTGTGCTCACACGACTGCCTGTGAAAAGGCGAGGGTTTGGTCGACTAACGGTGTCCGTCTCGCTCTCGCCGGGGAGCGGATGAATGGGAGGGGAGGAGGTTGAGGTCAGCTGGCGGGACGCCGGGGTGCAGCAGCGGTGACGTGTGCTTCGCTGAGAGCCCGTGTCCGCTGCCTTCAGCTCCTGCTGGTCCCGCTCATACGCCAGCTGCAGGTCTACGCCGTACTGCTCCGCGAGAGAAGCGCGGGACACTTCGGCGTAGTTCATCTGACGCTGCAGTCGCCGCATGATGCGGCTGCAGACGTCTTGCAAGTTCGCGTGCACTGCTTCGCCGTTGGCCATGAGAGGCTCCGCGCCGCGCTGTTTCTCTGCCGCGCTCCCGCCATCCGCGAAGGCGCGCTGCGTCTCTCGGCTCTGCTGCAGCCTGCCTGAGGCTCCGCGGCGGCCCCGCCCCCCGCGAGGGGAGCTGATAGACGCAAGACGAGTGCCGACGTAGTTGGCGGTCGACGAGCCGGGGGCTTCCACGTTGCGCTCAAGCAGGCTGTACGGCGCCCGCTCCGGCAGGGATGTGGTGGCTTGCAGCGTGTTCATGTTGTTCACGTACACCCGCTGTGCGAAGCTGTTCTGTTGCTCGCCACCGTTGCCTTCGACAAAGACACGCGACATCCCGAAAGGGAACAGGGAAGGGTGTGGGGAGGCGGAGGCGCCACGATGAGGGACGCACGCGCACCCACACACGCATACTCAAGTGATCACTCAGAGAGGTGGCGGCGGGGGTGGCGGTGGCGGTGTGTCCCCACTTGTTAGAAGGCGTGCACTCCACAAGGCGACCTCTACGCGCGTCTTAGAAATAAGGCAAAGATATGCTCGTGCGTGTGTGCGCTCGAGTACGCGGGCATGCGTACGTGCTTGATGTTAGGAGGTGTGTGTGTGTGTGTGTGTGGGTAGACAGGTAGGTGGTAGGCGAGTAGGTTGTTGCAAGCACAAGAAGACAACCATTGCGGTGAGCTCTGCAGTACAAGTGCACACGCGTGTGTGTGTGTGTGTATGCATGGCACAGAAGGGGCCATTCGTAGTTGTACGTGTTCCTGCGTGCGCATGTGTCGGTACATGTCATGTGCCGTGTGTGTGTGTGTGCCTCAGATGTCTGTGGTGACTCGTGTGCATCTCTGTGAGGCCCCGCCCCGCCCCCCTCCCGCTGCGGTGGCGGCCGGTCCGCCTCACAGACATCACCCATTGCTTTCCCCCACGAACACACGCACACACACGACACATGTGCCCATGAAACGGCAGAAAGAAAAAACGAACGCCGTACACACACGACATGCTGATACCCACCCACACATCGAGAGTAGCGCTGCCCGCGCCATCACGAGCGGGGCGCAGGATTTGCCAGGGGTATGGAGTGCCCATTGAGGGGCTCCTCCGAGAAACACTCGCCGGCTGTGAGAGTGGCGGCCGCGGTATCACCTGCCGCTGCTGCACCAACACTCGCCACTGGAGACTCCACAGCATTCTCGTGGAAGGAGGAGATGGAGCTGAAGCTCGCAGCATCTGCCTCATCCGTCACAGTCGTCACCTCGACGACATCGACGGTGGCCGTGCTGGCATCACATACGTCGTCCATGTCCAGCGCTGACGGCAGCGGGGATGGCGAAAGGATCAGCTGCTTTCTCGGCAGACGTCCGCATGCAATGCTGGTGTCGGCGTCGACCACCGGGAACAGCTCCACCGCGATGGCCAAGTGCTGTGGCGCCGTACCGTCGGAACGAGGCCTTGGAGGTGCGTCATCTTCGGCATTGCCAAGCTGAGGCTCATTCACTCCTACTCGTGTTGGCAGTGGTGGGCCGCAAGAGGCGGCTGTCAGGTAAGCGCGATCGCCCGCAGTTGCCATGAGTCCAGTGGCGGTTTTGGACGTGCTCGCTGGAACACGTCGCTCCGCATTCTCTTCTACGATGTAGTTGACGGAGGAGCTGCTGCTGTCGGCGCTGCAACTGACATTCTGGTTGCCGCTGGTACTTGCCGCAGTTGTCCTGGAGTCGAGGTCGCTACTTGCATTCTGCGCTGTGGCCTCCACAGCAGATTCGTCGAGCGGCGACAGCAGCGGGCAGGAGTTACCGCCGGTGGGGTGGCTGTGCGCATGGCGCGTCATGGACGGGGTGCGCTCAGCGTACTTCTCCCCCTCGTCCGCCACGGCAGCTACATTCCATAGCTGCTGCAATAACGCCGAGGGCCGGACGTGCGGCGGAGAGCGCAGCTCCAACTGTTTTGCCGATGGGCGCGGAGCGGACGCAGGCACGGAAGCTGGCGCCTTCGGAGCATCTGCGGCAGCAGACGAGGTGGTCACTGCCCCCGCGACGCTGCTGTCATGTAAGACGACCGGAGCCAGGTGGCTTGCAGGCAGCCGACGCGCTGGTAACCGTGACGCGTGCGACGCTGCTGGCGAGTAGCGTGTGTCACTAGCTCGGCTATGCGTGGCGCTGCTCATCTCCCACACCGACTGCCGCCTCTGTTGAGGGGACGACGGCGCGTGTGTGTTTAGGATGACCATAGCAGCTGCAGTGGTGGGCGTTGAAGGCTGCTCTTCGGTGGGTGTGCCTTCCCGTTCGTAGTCGCCCTCACCCTTGTGTGCGGGCGGTATCTGTGCCGCTGGGCTCGTGGCCACTTCGCTGCTCGTTTCTGTGTGAGCGGGGAGGGTGGAGACCGAGGGAAGCGACAGTGAGGGCGTCGGGGAAGGGGAGTTGACGGGGTCCGAAACGCCGTCGGTGTCGCTTGCTCTAGTGCTTGCCCTCGCCACTGCTCTTGGGGCAGGTGCCCGCACTGTTGCGGCCCCATGTTCACCGGCTACGGCCCCGATCGTGGTGGCGAGCGAATGCCGCTTGCCTTCCCACTCTAACTCACGCAGACGTTCGTAGTGGTCGCGCAAGATGCACATGAGGCGACAGCCATGCGCCATGACGATGCGCAGCCGCGCCTCGCCTTCTTCGTGCGCGAGGGCTGTCCAGCGCACTTGCGATGTACTGCGAACAGTAGCGGCAGCTACGGAGGAAGGCAAGGTAGATGGAGGAAGTCGAGGACGCGTCGTCGGGGAGGCTGTCTGCGGCGCCATGGGCTGTGCCGGAGACGCAGGAGCACTGGACGGATCCGACAGTGGACTGAACGCGTCCATCGACGCCGCGGATTCGGTGACGGGTGCGACCCCTGGCTTTACTCCCACCGGCACTGTTGCCTCCGTTGCCCGCCACTCCAGCTTGCGGTTCCAGCGAGACGGAGGGGCGGCGGCAGACGCATCTGCTGTCGTCGCTGAGTACGGGCGATGGCGCAGCGGCGACAGGACGGTGGCGTTCCGGTCTACGCGGGGGTAGATATAGACACGCTCTGACGCTGGTGGGGCGGGGTACACCAAACCACTACCTGAAGCAGCAGGTGTTGCTGCCGTTGCAAACAGCGTGTCTCCGGCGCTTGGACTGCGCCGCTGCGAGCGCGACGGCGACGCTACAGAGGTGAAAAGGATGGATGGTGGTGCCACGCCCTCGTTGTGGCCAAGTCCATGACCGCTGCAGCGTGTGCTGCCACGTTGGTGCGCCGAAGCCTGATTCGCTTCAGCGCTCGCAGCACTGGAGACGGAGTCTGACCGCGTAGACAAGGGGCCGGTCCTACTCGAGCTGCGACCACCGCCACGGCGAGGACGATGTCGACTGCTTCTGTTGGTGCCGTTGTTACTAGCGGTGGCCACTGCCGTCGCCGACAGCACCTCGCGAACCTGACGCATGCCGAGTATACTTACCTCCACGCTCCGCGCCGCCCCTTCCAGTACAGCGCGTCGGAGCTGCGCATCAGCCCACATGTCACTGCGGACGTAAATGCCCTCGCCGTCCCTGGGATCTTGTTCCACCCGTGCATTACGATGCTGCCTGGGCCGATGGAGGGGGGCGTAGAGCAGACCACTTTCGCCCAGGTTGTGGCGGTCACCCGTGTTCGTGTCGTCCTTCAGCAAGTACGGAATCCATTGGATGGCGGGTGTGAGGCAGTGCCAGTTGGTTGCAGCCGAGCAAAGTCCAGCGTCGGTGCGCGAGGCGCCGCCGCCTTTCTGATCACCCCCATCCAGGCGGCTCTTCAGCGTCGAAGCATCGGTGCCGCTGGCGCAGTGGCGCGATGGGCCCTCGCAGGGACCTGAGAAGGATGCCGACGGCGCGCGCCGTTGCTCACGGCAGCGCAAGCGCGCACGCTCCGCTTCGCCGGCCTGCACGCCGAAGCGAAGCTCCTCCGCACGGTACGATTTCGACGCCACCTTTGCCACTGCCGAGCTGGAACGGCAGCTGCAGCGTGGTTTCAAGGGTGAGAACGACCGACGACGGTGATGGTGACGGCGATCAATGTGCGTGCGCTCGCCTGGTTGAGGTGCTACTGCTGCTGCTGATGCTGCCTCCGCTACAGCTTCTGTGGTGCTGAAAGGCACCTGCGGCTCCGCGAGGTCTGCCACCACCTCACGCCACTGCAACGTGAGGCCAGCGAGAAGGCGCGCCAGAAACCGCGTTGTCTCAAACTGCTGGTGCAACGCCGACGCCGTAGCGCCAGCCGAAGCTGAAGATGCAGCGCGGCCACCACTTCTGGCGTGCTCTCCATCGTTGCGAGGCCGGTCCACAACGCGTGCAACGGAGCCTTGCCGCTCACAGCAGCGGCAGCCATGGTGTTCGCGCTCGAGCGGTGCATCTTGCATGCATGGAGGCGCTCGCGAGTCGCCGCGCGAGAAAGGCTTCGAGTGGCGGCAAGGAGCCCTCCATCCACAGGCGTCCATCGTTGGGGCTCACGCTAAGGACGAGTCTAGGGAGACCTGAGCGGGAGGCGCCACACATCCGCGAGGCTCCGCGTCCTCGACATACCACCGCCCTGCCACTCCCTCGCCAGCGAACAAAAACCCGCCGCAAGAGCGGAGCAGGTGCGCAAATCCCACGACCGAGGACGCGACCGAGTCAAAGGAAAAGGCGGCGCGGCCGTGAGGAGCCGGCGGAGTGCCCTCGAGGGACGAAAGAACCTGCACAGCACCGGCAGAAGCAGAGAGGGAGGCCTCCTGTCTGTGCGGGACTCGGCCTCTGTTGTGCGTCTATGTGGATCAGTATGTGTGTGCGTGTTGTGCGTGCGTGTGTGCGTGTATCTGTGTGCTCAAGGAAAGTTGGAGAGAGGAGGAAAGGCGGCGGTGACGGGAGAGAGATGGACACGGCGCCGTGGTACAGCGCACGCGGAGCGGCGACAGAAACGACCCATGACGACCAACGCCTCACAGCTGTGTAGGGGCGGTGGGCAGCACAACAACGACACTAGCCCACCTATCCATCGAGACGCCCAGCTGCAGGTGTCCGTCATGTCTTCCGCTTTCGCCTCCCTTGATGGAGCTGCCTGTGCGCGCACACGGCCGTGCCTAGTGGTTGATTCACAATGGCGGCGCTCATCGGGCCAGCAAGGGGACTCGTTGGTGGCGCCACCATTCTTCGCAGCACCGCCCACGTGGCACTCTTTCCGTGTGTTTCTGTGCATCATTGTTACCATCTCAGGCAGGCGCACGTGCCGTGCGCGCGCTGAATTGCAGCGGTGGGCGAAGTCCGGCCAACGCGGAAGGGAAATAGACATCATTGTAACAAGCGAGCCCCCCCCTCCCCCTCCCCGCCCTCACAAGGGAAGAAAGGAAAACGGCAGGCAGCGGCAGGCATGCGCACAGTGACGACGCGTGACGGCTGTCGTTTTAATGCGGATGCCGACGATGCTCGGGGACGGAAAGGACGAAGAGGGGAGAGAGGGGGAGGGGAGGGGGGAGGGGGGAGCGTTGCGCAGCTCGTTCACTCTCCTGCCACCATGGCCGAGGAGCCGACAGGAGAGGACAAGACAGAGATGTATCAGCCAAGACCTGGGCGAAGTAAGCGGACGCGCCCCTCCCCATCCGACGACCTTACATAACACCACACGGCAACACATCGCACATGCCCGCCCATGTACGTTGCAGATACGCCCCGCAGCTCGCGGATAAACAGGGCAAGCGCGTGTGTGTGTGTTTACCGAGAGACACGGAGAGTGTGGGAGAGTGGCAAGGTCGGCGAAACTGTCCACGTCCACGGCGTTAGAGGCGAAGGCACAACGAAGGCACGTGTGTGTGCGTGTGTGCGCGTAGGGGGGGGAGGGGACGAAGACCGAACACCACCAAGAAAAACATGCGACATGTGTGCAGACGGGTCCAAGAAGAGGTGAGAGCTGGTGTATCGTCACGCATGCACACACACACACCCACAGGGAGGAGAGGGGAGGAGAGGGCACTCGTACATACGGGGGAGGAGGGAGAAAAGCGAGTCATTGTGGTGGCCGGGGCCTCGACGGTGAAAGGGCAGAGAGACAGCTGTAGATTACATCGCTACTAGGTAAGATACACGCCCCATATACACGCAGGGGTGGGTGGGTGGAAGGGTCCCCGCGAAGGAGCCCGTCGAGTTGGCGATGTGACGCCGGCGAGTCAGTGAATGCAAACCCAAGGAGGGACGAGCTCTTGCGAGGGACTTGGCGAGGGATGTGGAGAGCGCTGGAGGAGTTGGCGATGATGGCTAGTGGAGCCGACACGAACGTGCGTCGGCTTATAGCGTGCGGAAGTAATAGAGGTAACTCTCGAGTAGCGCTTCCATTGACGTGGTCAGACGAAGGCGCTTGGGTTGGACCGCTTCGTTGGCTGGGATGTATAGTTGAGGCGCGAGATGGCAGGGAGAGACGCCGCCGCGGCCACGGAGTCGATCGGAAGCCGCCGTGACGTGCTCTCTGCCGAGCCTGCCATGGGCTCAGGACTCGTCGCTCTCGCCGCCTCGGCGGCTGGGGAGGGCGGCGCCGTGGACATGATCTTTGCCGCGGCACCGCCACGCGCGCCTGGCTCACCACCTGATGCGGCGGTGATGGCGGGCATTGTACGCAGTTGACCCATCACGTTCTCCAGTGCACTCGGCGCCATAGCCAGCGACTCAACACGGTGCGCCCGCTGCCCAGAGGCGGAGACGGCCGAAGAGGCCGGTACACTCACTAAAGGCGCGGACTGCTTACGCTGTGCTACCGCCGCAGCTGCTGTCGTCGCGGAGACCATCGCCTTCTGCATGACCGGCGGCACCTCCTCCCAATGCAGCTTGCCGTCCTCAATGTCTCGCTCGATGTCCTGCACCAGCGCACCGCGGACCCCTTCAGCGCCACAGAGGTACCGCTGCGGCTGATCTGCCATGACTTCCTCGATCGTGCGCTTGCGAGAGCGCTGCGTGCAGTGCAGCTGTCCCAGGTCCACTGCCTTTGCCGTGCGCAGTGAGCTAGAGCCCTTCTGAGTCTCCGGACGCTGCGGCTGATTTTCGCGGCCAGGTGAGCTTGACATCGCCCTCGTTGACGTGGTCATACGACTGCGCCGATACGCCGTGCCACCGTAGGCGTGCTGTCGCTGCGAGGCGGTGAAAGGAAAAGCACAGCCACGCGTTTCAGCGAACGTGCGAGGCGGGGCCGCGTGCGGGTTACGGCGGTGCACCGTCATCCCTGCTGGCGCACCGGCGTTGCCGCTCTCCCTGCTCAGAGGCGGCGCAACGGGGGCGAAGCGGGTGCCGTCGCCGAAGCCGTAGAGGTGGTTGTACTGAAGCATCACTGTGTCGGCCGGCGGGTCGTGTGGGACGTAGAAGCCTTTGCTGCGGTGGTTGTAGTAGATGTAGTCGTGCTGTTCTTCCGTCGACTTGCCATGTCGAGGGTCGCGGCGGCGCTGCTGACGCAGCGTGTTGAGCTCTGGGAGGTGCGCATCGCCCAGCATGTCAATTTCTCGGCGGAGGTTGGTGCTGCTGGCGGTGGTGCCGCCGAAAGAGTCCGACATCGTTTGGCGTGACGCCGAGTAGACGGATCGCGGTAGCTGGTAGCTGCGGCGAGCCGAGGAAGCAGTCGACGCGGCTGCTCTCGGGGACTGCTTGCGCTCCGACGTTGCCCTGGACGCGATGCTGTCATCGACGCAAACGTTGCTTGCACTGCCGCGACTGAATCGCTTGAGGGTGTTGAGTGGAACCGCGCCTACGGTAGACTTGGTTCCGTGAAAGGTGCTCTCCAGCACGAGGGGTGACATGTGATCGGTCGAGAGCAGGTAGCGCGAGTAGGAGCCTATCTCCATCCGGTTGACGTGGCTGTTCTCGTGACCGCGGCGGAAGACGGCGAGGGCGGTGCTAGGGGTCAACGATGCGGAGGCCATGGCGATGCGCTCCGCTTCGGGCAAGTCGTACACCCCATCTACGCTGGCGGTCGTCACGTAGGGCGACATGGAAGGGGTGAGTGATGTGTCACCGAAATGCAGCGCGACAGCGGGCCGCTGCTGCTGTTGTGACTGCGGTCGAGAGACTTGCTGCTGTGGTTGCCGCCTAGGCAGATCGTGCGGCGGCGGTGACGGCTTCGGTAACGCTGCGGCCATCTCTGGCGAGGAAGCGCGGTCTTGCTGTTCTCCCTCAGTCCCCGCTGCGGGAGGTACGACCTTTGCTTCTACAGTGTTAGCATCCGGAGGAGGAACAGCACCGGCAGCAGATGTGGCTGCAGCTGAGTCCTCTACAGCCCGATCTGATGGGGCCATGCCACTCTCACCTTTATTTTTCTCAGCGTCGAGTTCCGCTAAGTCGGAGGCGTTTTCGACCTTAGCATCAACCTGCGCGCCATCGTCTGCGGTGATAAGCGAAGGCGTCGCTGCAGCATCTGCGCCGGCCACAGCATCCACGCTGCCATGCTCATCCTCTCTCTTATCGAGCGATTCTGCCGGCGACTCACCGTCTTGAGCCACTGCTGGATCTTCTTGCTCGTCCTTGTCTTCGACTTTTTCCACTGGTGCGGAGGCACGCGGTGAGTCAGGAGCTTCTGCCAGCGCTTGTGGCATCGGTGTCGAGCCTGCGCCATCCTCACCTGCGTCCACAGCGTTGTCGGCAGGCTCCTGCTCTCCCATGGCGTGCGCCTCCTCAGCTGGCGCGGCGTGGGCGTCGACGTCGACGTCCTCATCGACATCCGCGTCGACGTTGACATCGGCGTTGGCAGGCTCCTGCTCTCCCATGGCGTGCGCCTCCTCAGCTGGCGCGGCGTGGGCGTCGACGTCGACGTCCTCATCGACATCCGCGTCGATGTTGACATCGGCGTTGGCAGGCTCCTGCTCTCCCATGGCGTGCGCCTCCTCAGCTGGCGCGGCGTGGGCGTCGACGTCGACGTCCTCATCGACATCCGCGTCGACGTTGACATCGGCGTTGGCAGGCTCCTGCTCTCCCATGGCGTGCGCCTCCTCAGCTGGCGCGGCGTGGGCGTCGACGTCGACGTCCTCATC